>NC_068431.1:49282006-49499506 GCF_023373465.1 Oncorhynchus keta
AAACATGCTAATAATAATTTTCGAATGATAATAAACCAAATGGCGGAACAGCACTATTAATTTAATAGATTAATGGTACATTTTGGCCCTACAGGTAGTCTAGCAACACCAACCTATAGCCTATATTCTACTGACATGGAGAGAATATAAACGTTTGGCTTGGCTAAATTACAACAAATGACATGATGAGTTAAACAAACAAGGAGATAAGTAATCACAAGAGACCCAAACCAAAAGATTCACAGGTGGCCATCCATGCTTACCTGTCACATTAGTGATTCCTCCACAGAACGTGAGGTGTGAATTGAGCGTAATAATAATTCAACTTTGGTTTCAAACCCAGTAATTAAGTAAATGTTTGGTGCTTCAATGGATAGCTCTTAAGTGCCCAAACGTGCCCATTTTTTTGCAGATTATGCGATGCTTAAACATTGATGATAAAGTTGGTAATTTTAATAGGTCGTGTCATGGACATGTCAATTACAATTAGTGTTTACTAACATTATTTATTTTTTATTTTTGAGGATGTGAACACAAGTACACATTAATGCATTACTCATTACGCATGAAATTGCTCTGCGTAATAGTGACCGGAAGGCTGCGTTTGGTGACAGATTAAGGTTTACACTGTGTGTGTATATGTGTATGTCCAAGTGAGAGGGTGTTTTTGTGTGCGGGAGGTTGGCTGACTACTGCCAGTGTTGGAACACCCCTCCCTCTCTCTCCCTCTCTCAAGCTGCCGCGTTATTTTCCAGCTCGCAACCGCACGGCTCGATCGATTCGCATTGATTGTCCCTGACGAGCTGCTCCACTTTCTAGCCAATGTCAGCCCGTCTGCAATTGGGAAGGAGAGAAATGAAGGAAAATCTCTGCCGCCCTGGCGGTGTCATTTCCACACACTTCGGTTGGCCGCCTGCCAGTAGACAGGACATTCGAAAGAGGTGGAGTGGACTCTTGGTTTGAGCGAGAAGAGGAGCCGAGCGCACCGGTCATGGGCGATAACATAGCGAGTAGCGACTGAGCGCACACACCGCTTCGAGTGTGAAAAACAACCCATCGTCTAATTACCTAATTACGCACCGTCAGCCGCTGCGTAAAATAAACATGGTTACCATCAGAAACCACCAGTGACATGCCACACGAACGTGTTATCATCCTAAATTAGAACATTAAAATATCAATGAAGGACAACATGATGTCAATTTATAATAATGAAGTTCTACCATCAAGACAATTATGTTGTTTTGCAAATCAGACTCATTGCTTACTGGAAAGGGGAATTGCAATAGCGCATCTTACCATACTTACCATACGTAGGATTAGGCGATTTTTTAAAACAAGGTAATAGCCTAGACCTTGACACTTCGCATTAACAGGCTAGGTTCACACACATGTGGATGTCCATCAATGAAAATCAAACAAGAGAAAAATATTGGTTTTTGTCCGTGCAATATTAACCATCGGATATGTTTCCATATTGATAGATGCACTGTGAAAGTTATTTGTAAACATGAATGTGTTAAAGGAAAGTTAAGTCTTAAAGAGGTATGACGAAATATCAACTTGCGCTCATACAGAGAGAAACAAATCATAATGTGCCTACAGCCAGCACTGATGGGAGCCACAACAACCAGTAAAATGCATCTCAAAGTCATAAATATGTCAAGCTTTTAATAACAGACATGTTCTTCATTTACACGCCCCTTGAATATTCAAAGTCGAGCACCTGAAAGCCTCGACAAGAGTAATATCGCTATATTTTAAAAAGTATAAAAGGTATATTATTTTCTGTCGCCATGCTGCCGAAAGTCCAGTTCGGTTTTTCCGAGAAGCTCCAAAAATCGATGAAATGTGTTTGCATGTTCTTCTCGGCGAGTGGGGATGTAGGTGGGATTGCGAGAATCGAAAAGGTTGGAGATCCCACACGCTCAGCTTCCGAGAAAGTACGTTTTACAACCATTTCTTATTATATTTCCCGCTTGTTCTATACAGGCGAGGACTATATTAATTTAATTGGTTTAGTGTAAGGTTTTTTCCCTTTATTTTTTTACATCAAGCTCTACGGTAAGCTTGGAGACGGACGGCTTGGACAGTGGGAGCCCTCCCCTCCACTCGGAACCGCTTTGGTAGGTGCGAACAAAAAAGAGAGAGTGTTTGCAAATATGCAGATACATAGGAGGGAGGGGGGGATCATACTTTGTTGAAGTCTGCTGAAAGTTGGGGATGTCATCTTCCTAACGATCAAGTTAACTGGGAGAATGGGAGAATGGTTCTTCTCAAACGTGCTGGTGCAGACCATACGCTGGCACCGCAGAGACCGGGGTTTCAGATCATTGAGTCCAGACAAAAGGTATTTTTTTGTGCTGCTTTAATTTGAGATACAATTAGGATCCGCGGGTCTCGGATGCATGTGATGCATGCACGGTTATTGGCTTGATATTTTTGAATGGCCATAATCGTCATTCTGCTGTCACATTCTGTCCTCATTTGTACATTTTTCATCGATCATTTGGCAATGCTCTAGAGGTTTGTAGAATTGTGGAGAGCTGTTCATTTCATTCAAAGATTTTTGGGGTGAATAATGAAAGTGTGAATCATCTGATAATGACATGCGCTCCAAGAAACTCTACGCTCTCCAGAAATATTTTCCATTGAAATTATGACAGTTTGCGTTGGGTCTTGATGACGTTTCTGGTTGTAATCTTTTTATTGTCAGGTGGTGATAAGGCATCTCTTCACCTAGAGATACATTTAAATGGAACTTTTATTTTCTGCAGTGTTCCCTTGAATCATCAACAAATGCTTTTGTGAAAATGCATAGGCTAATGGCCGAAAAACGAGCAAGATTTTGGGGGATTTGGGATTTAGCCTATAGCCGATTCATCCGTAGAACAGTATGCCAGGTGTTCTCTGAGTGATTTTATTGTAGAGCGAACGTGTTTGTTCTTCATTGTTCCGCATGCGACGATCAGCCAGTCTCGTGCGCGCGATGTCTCTGTGCTGTATCGCCGCTGCAAGCCTGGATTTACCGCGACCCCCTGGTACTGGTACTGCCGCAATCCGCCACCGGTAGTGGCGCTCTTATGCTGCATGTTTATGCAAATAATTAGTCACGATTTTACGCAAATAGTTAGTAACGATTTAACACACCATCGCACGGATATACTTTTGTTTATTTTAACTCAGGAATGGGAAGGGGAAAAAACAGAGAGACGCAGCAGGTTGGATATTTAATTCTGGTCTTTATAAACTTCCTTGGGTCTCGTGCACAAATGGGGGGGGTTGAGACTGAGGGAGAGGACGAGCATGATAGATGTGCGTGTCTGCGTGATCGTGCGTTTGAAGGGAAGGGAAGTGTTGTCTTTGGTTCTGCATTACCTGACCAAAAAAGTAGCCTCTAGCTGAGCTACCTTGCAGCGTCCCACAACATAGACTTGGCATGGCTTGTTGTTAGATGTTTTGGTGTTATGATTGATGCCAAAAATGAATATTTATTTCTTAATAGGCCTACATGTTATTTTTTACACTGACAGCAAATATGGACCGACAACTATTGCAATAAATGCCCTATTTTGCCATACTGACAGTATTATCAATCCCAATTTTAATACCCTAAATAGTTTAGGCCTATCTGTTTATTTGTTTGCCTACTAGACCCGTTCTTTTTATAGGCTGTGGTTATTTTTTCATCGGCCTAATGAGAATTTTATGAATACAGCAAAATACTTTGAGGAATATTCATTCTATGTTCTAAAAATCGAAATGATTCATTAGGCCTATATCATACACACTTCAGTATGACTTTTTCCACTTGCAGATTTCAAAGATTGTTCAGTTCCGCTCGTGGGTTAGACCATTTTGTTTGTATATTCCAGACAGCTCCCTTTCTCGTTGGCCTTGGGGAGCCTGTATGGAAAGACTCCTTGGGATGGTTTATTCAGCAGAGAGGGCCCAATTACCGCTGCGCGCTGACCTCCAGGGATGGAGCACGAGCCATGTCTCTAGCCCCCCGACGTAATCAGTGTAGACCTATATAAGCAGGGAGAGTGGGTGCTTCAGTCAAAGTATAGTTGGAAAGTATTATTATGTTTTATTATGGCAGTCCTATTTGTGATGCTGTTAGGAGAAGTTGAGCAGGAGGAAGAAGCTGTGATAGAAGTTATAACCTAAGGCTACCATTGGCATGATGGGTAATGACGTCATTGAGGAAGATACATTTTTTCCCCCAGTAATATATATATATATATTGTTTTTTTCACCAACTTGTTCCTCATTGTGCATTCACCCTTGCTTTTCTAATCACCATCATCTCAACAGTATCAGCATTTGGGATAATTCTATTCAGAGAGAATACTTTGGTCACAGAAACTGGGGGACTGTTGAGTGACAGAGAAGAGATGATCAGTCTAGGGTCTGGAAGAGATATCATTTGTCCAACTGAATGTATTCAACTGAAATGTGTTTTCCTGCATTTAACCCAACCCCTCTGAATCAGAGAGGTGCGGGGGGGGGGGGGGCTGCCTTAATCGACATCCACGTATTCTGTGCCCGGGGAACAGTGGGTTAACTGCCTTGCTCAGGGGCAGAACAACAGATTATTTACCTTCTCAGCTCAGGGATTCGATCCAGCAACCTTCCGCTTACTGGCCCAACGCTCTAACCACTAGGCTACTTGCCGCCCCTGCACAGGGGGAGTGTGTGAATGACATGGCGGAGGAGCAGAGTGAGAGTGATATCAGGAGAACGGGTGAAAACAAGAAGGAATGTGGTCAAGGGGCAAGGAGTCACTGTGAATGATATGAAGGTGGGACAGAGACTATTAGAAAGGCATGGCCTTGACATTGGAAGACGGATGGTAGAGTGAGAAGAGGCACTGAGATGGTTGGGAAAGATGGACTGTGAATGACGTGTTCACGTTTGATGGAGATGGAAAGAGTGCGAAGGATGTGGGTCAGACAGAGAGACACTCTCAGCATAGACGGAGTGAGGCAAGGACAGGAGAAAGAGAGAGAGAGACACACACACACACAAACACACACACACACACACACACACACACACACAGGCATAGACATTAGTGGAGCAGGCGGGCGGCCCTGTAGCAGCAGCGAGAGAGAGCAGAGCCCTGGTCAGACTCAGAGCAGGAGAGCAGGGAGAGGAGCTGAGTTGCTGGCTCCAGTCCGCTGGCGCCACGGACCCCTGAGCTGGTGAGAATGCGGGGGCTGCGCTCCTGCCTTTGAAGCTTTACCTCCCACTAATTTTGGCCTTCCAATTTCCACACACTGCGCAGACCCCATCCTCTCTCCCTCCCCTTCCCTTTGTTTCCCTTATAAGGACTGGCCCGGCCATTTCCTCCGTTTTTCTAAGGGAGGTGCTTGTTTGTGAGTGGGGACAGGTCAGTGGGGTAGTGCGTCTCTTCATAGAAGGTTGGCCATTGGGATCTTTCAGCTGTACACACTCTGGATAAAGTGTTTGGAGTCAAATCCATTTCAGTCCATTTTAATTTATGAATGAATTGGGAAAAAATACCCAAGCAGCAAATTGGTTGTTTTTCAATTCTTGGATTGTGCAAATTAAATGGTCTCATAGAGAATAATAAGATGTTCCCCAAGAGAGACTGTCAAGCAGCATTTTAACCCTCCTGTTGTGTTCGTTTCATGTTAATGAATTCTGTGTTCCCGGTCCAAAATGACCGCCCCCATTATAGCTGATTATAAATCCACAATAATACATATATTATCGCCTAATCTTTTAGATCTTTTTATCAACTTGTGAACATTACTTGTTTTGAACTTCTATTTGCTATTGATGGCCGGTAGGCCTCATTGACCTGAGCTCATACAACTCGTGTTTGAGTAAACAAAGCATAATGTATGGATTATTATGACTACAACAAATACTCAGATGAAACATATTGTGCTATTTATCACAGACTACTTTGTGGCAAAGTTTAACAAGGACTCTCTCCTCCTCACCAGTGTCATGATCAAAGATATTATCTAGAGCCTCACATACAGTATATCGTTTGGTCATTGTGCTGCCACAGAATGAATTGTGAGCAAGGCCTCAAAAAAAGCTTTATATACCAGAACTGCGAGAAAAGTTCTATATATTATTGAAACAATGTTGCGATTGTTTGTGAGAATGCCAACAGGTGTGGTTCCCATGGGGAAAAATTCTATTGGGGAAAGGTTCTCGTGGGGGGTTGCCATGGAAGCCAAGAAGGGGAGTGAGGTGTGTGTGTGTGTGTGTGTGTGTGTGTGTGTGTGTGTGTGTGTGTGTGTGTGTGTGTGTGTGTGTGTGTGTGTGTGTGTGTGTGTGTGTGTGTGTGTGTGTGTGTGTGTGTGCGTTTGCTCGCTCAAACACACATGTATGTGGGGGTCTGGGAGAGGAAGTGTGTCCATCTGATGAATGGGAATGTGCCTGAACTCAATTTTATACACTAATTGTAGTCTCAGCCATTCATTCCTAATGACGGGTCATTTTTGACCGGGAACACCACAGGTGTACAAAAGTTAAATAAAACACCCAAAATGTAATGAAAATCATCCAAATGTATCTTGTGTGTTCAGATGCCCTGAGTGGACAAAGTCATGGAACCTGATGACAATCAGTTTTAAATTAACTACATTTTTCAGAGATAACTTGTCAATGGGTCCAATTCGACCTTGAACACAACAGGAGGGTTAAAAGAGACAACCAACTTGACCCATGCCATGACACTGTCCTCCACTATCTGTGCACATCCTCCATTCTTTTTTGAACACAACATTATTGATTATCATAGGCGATACCACCCTTATATGTGAACACAGCTGATTGGACCGAAAGTAGGGCATCCACAAGGCATATGAGTTCAGATTACAACATTAGCACCTTATTTTTTGTATATGTTATTTGAGGGTTGATGATGTCATGAAGTATGACAACCAACAAACTTACAGTGTTGTAAGTGGTCAACCTGTGTTTGTTTATTTTTCTAAATGGCTTTTTGTGTGTTAATTCAAAATCAAATTTCATTTGTCACATGCGCCGATTACAACAGGTGTAACCTTGCAGTGAAATGCTTACTGACAAGCCCTTAACTAACAATGCAGTTTTAAGAAAAATACCTTTTAAAAGTAAGAAATGAAAGTAATAAATAATTCAAGATCAGCAGTATAATAACAATAGCGAGGCTATATACAATGGGTCCCTGTACAGAGTCAATGTGTGGGGGCACAGGTTAGTCAAGGTAATTGAGGTAATACAGTTGAAGTCAGACGTTTACATACACCTTAGCCAAATACATTTATACTCAGTTTTTCATAATTCCTGACATTTAATCTGAGTAAAAATTCCCTGTTTTAGGTCAGTTAGGATCACCACTTTATTTTAAGAATGTGAAATGTCAGAATAATAGTAGAGAGAATGATTTATTTCAGGTTTTATTTCTTTCATCACATTCTCAGTGGGTCAGAAGTGTACATACACTCAATTAGTATTTGGAAGCATTGCCTTTAAATTGTTTAACTAGGGTCAAATGTTTTGGGTAGCCTTCCACAAGCTTCCCACAATAAGTTGTATGAATTATCGCCCATTCCTCCTGACAGAGCTGGTGTAACTGAGTCAGGTTTGTAGGCCTCCTTTCTTGCACACGCTTTTTCAGTTCTGCCCACAAATTCTCTTTGGGATTTAGGTCAGTGCTTTGTGATGGCCACTCCAATACCTTGACTTTGTTGTCCTTAAGCCATTTTGCCACAACTTTGGAAGTATGCTTGGAGTCATTGTCCTTATGGAAGACCCATTTGTGACCAAGCTTTAACTTCCTGACTGATGTCTTGAGATGTTGCTTCAATATATCCACATAATCTTCCTCCCTCATTATGCCATCTATTTTGTGAAGTGCACCAGTCCCACCTGCAGCAAAGCACCCGAGCCACTGCCTGTTCACCCCGCTATCATCCAGAAGGCGAGGTCAGTACAGGTGCATCAAAGCAGGGACCGAGAGACTGAAAAACAGCTTCTATCTCAAGGCCATCAGACTGTTAAACAGCCACCACTAACATTGAGTGGCTGCTGCCAACATACTGACTCAACTCCAGCCACTTTAATAATGGAAATTGATGTAAAAAATGTATCACTAGCCACTTTAAACAATGCCACTTAATATAATGTTTACATACCCTCCATTACTAATCTCATATGCATATGTATATACTGTATTATTTATCATCTACTGCATCTTGCCATCTTTATACATTTACATTTAAGTCATTTAGCAGACACTCTTATCCAGAGCGACTTACAAATTGGTGCATTCACCTTATGACATCCAGTGGAACAGCCACTTTACAATAGTGCATCTAAATCTTTTAGGGGGGGTGAGAAGGATTACTTATCCTATCCTAGGTATTCCTTAAAGAGGTGGGGTTTCAGGTGTCTCCGGAAGGTGGTGATTGACTCCGCTGTCCTGGCGTCGTGAGGGAGTTTGTTCCACCATTGGGGGGCCAGAGCAGCGAACAGTTTTGACTGGGCTGAGCGGGAACTGTACTTCCTCAGTGGTAGGGAGGCGAGCAGGCCAGAGGTGGATGAACGCAGTGCCCTTGTTTGGGTGTAGGGCCTGATCAGAGCCTGGAGGTACTGAGGTGCCGTTCCCCTCACAGCTCCGTAGGCAAGCACCATGGTCTTGTAGCGGATGCGAGCTTCAACTGGAAGCCAGTGGAGAGAGCGGAGGAGCGGGGTGACGTGAGAGAACTTGGGAAGGTTGAACACCAGACGGGCTGCGGCGTTCTGGATGAGTTGTAGGGGTTTAATGGCACAGGCAGGGAGCCCAGCCAACAGCGAGTTGCAGTAATCCAGACGGGAGATGACAAGTGCCTGGATTAGGACCTGCGCCGCTTCCTGTGTGAGGCAGGGTCGTACTCTGCGGATGTTGTAGAGCATGAACCTACAGGAACGGGCCACCGCCTTGATGTTAGTTGAGAACGACAGGGTGTTGTCCAGGATCACGCCAAGGTTCTTAGTGCTCTGGGAGGAGGACACAATGGAGTTGTCAACCGTGATGGCGAGATCATGGAATGGGCAGTCCTTCCCCAGGAGGAAGAGCAGCTCCGTCTTGCCGAGGTTCAGCTTGAGGTGGTGATCCGTCATCCACACTGATATGTCTGCCAGACATGCAGAGATGCGATTCGCCACCTGGTCATCAGAAGGGGGAAAGGAGAAGATTAATTGTGTGTCGTCTGCATAGCAATGATAGGAGAGACCATGTGAGGTTATGACAGAGCCAAGTGACTTGGTGTATAGCGAGAATAGGAGAGGGCCTAGAACAGAGCCCCGGGGAGAGCGCGTGGTGAGGAGACAGATTCTCGCCACGCCACCTGGTAGGAGCGACCTGTCAGGTAAGACGCAATCCAAGCGTGGGCCGCGCCGGAGATGCCCAACTCGGAGAGGGTGGAGAGGAGGATCTGATGGTTCACAGTATCGAAGGCAGCCGATAGGTCTAGAAGGATGAGAGCAGAGGAGAGAGAGTTAGCTTTAGCAGTGCGGAGCGCCTCCGTGATGCAGAGAAGAGCAGTCTCAGTTGAATGACTAGTCTTGAAACCTGACTGATTTGGATCAAGAAGGTCATTCTGAGAGAGATAGCGGTAGAGCTGGCCAAGGACGGCACGTTCAAGAGTTTTGGAGAGAAAAGAAAGAAGGGATACTGGTCTGTAGTTGTTGACATCGGAGGGATCGAGTGTAGGTTTTTTCAGAAGGGGTGCAACTCTCGCTCTCTTGAGGACGGAAGGGACGTAGCCAGCGGTCAGGGATGAGTTGATGAGCGAGGTGAGGTAAGGGAGAAGGTCTCCGGAAATGGTCTGGAGAAGAGAGGAGGGGATAGGGTCAAGCGGGCAGGTTGTTGGGCGGCCGGCCGGCCGTATGTAATACATGTATCACTAGCCACTTTAAACTATGCCACTTTATGTTTACATACCCTACATTACTCATCTCATATGTATATACTATACTCGATACCATCTACTGCATCTTGCCTATGCCGTTCTGTACCATCACTCATTCATATATCTTTATGTACATATTCTTTATCCCTTTACACTTGTGTGTATAAGGTAGTAGTTGTGGAATTATTAGGTTCGATTACTCGTTGGTTATTACTGCATTGTCGGAACTAGAAGCACAATCATTTTGCTACACTCGCATTAACATCTGCTAACCATGTGTATGTGACAAATACAATTTGATTTGATTTGAGGAGACAGAACGCGTGTCCTTCCTGAGCGGTATGACGGCTGCGTGGTCCCATGGTGTTTATTCTTGCGTACTATTGTTTGTACAGATGAACGTGGTACCTTCAGGCGTTTGAAAATTGCTCCCAAGGATGAACCAGACTTGTGGAGGTCAGCAATTTTGTTTTCTGAGGTCTTGGCTTATTTCTTTTGATTTTCCCATGATGTCAAGCAAAGAGGCACTGAGTTTGAAGGTAGGCCTTGAAATACATCCACAGCTACATCTCCAATTGATTCAGATTATGTCAATTAGCCTATCAGAAGCTTCTAAAGCCATTACATAATTTTCTGGAATTTTCCAAGCAAAACGCTATACATCCATTTTTGAGTTGGAATGGATCGTCCATATCCTGTATATTTGACTGTGATATATGGTTGTCTCACCTAGCGATCTTAAGATGAATGGACTAACTGCATGTCACTCTGAATAAGACCTAAATCTGCTAAATAACAAAATGTATATGCATACAGATGTCATATTACTTTATTGATACTTTTTTTGTAAAACTGGGGGGGGGTTTGTCACAAATGTATCATTTGTACAGTTCTTTATTAAAGATGTAGTTATTTGTTACATTCTATTGTGTAAAGTGAGAGTGTGGCGGATATATAGCATTTGGCAACAGAACATGATTATTTGCCTCTCTGAAATGAATCCATCAGATGATGGATTACAAACAAGCACATTTGAACCACCCCCGTGCCACGATTAGATAAAAACACACTTCTAATACTGGATATATTGCATTTTGGAATGAAACTCTCCAATTAAATACATACACAAATGTTTAACATTGTCACATGCCAGGAGATCCTTCAAATACATGAAGTTTGACCCTCACCAGCAGCGGTACCACCACTAACACTAAGTCAACGTTTCTGGGAGTAGGAGAGCGGGATGGCAACGTGGGGATTGTTCATGGTCTGAAGTCTTAATTCATGTGAAAATGGATTTCAATTGTGTCTGCATGTAGTGTGTGGGAATTATTGTTACAAATCCCTTTGATGGAAAGAGTGTGTCTCCACAGGCCAGCTCTTCATGGTTTTCTCCTGGGAAATACTATGACTGCATTCAACCTAAACCTAAAGGGTGGGAATTAGCTCATAAACTGGTGAAATTGGAGGAGAAAACATAGCGCTCTCTGGGGGGGGGGTTGATGAACGTTTAGTTGTGTAAGTGGACACATCTTCCCGGGCTATTACACTGTCTTCATGAGCTGTTTAGATACATACTCTCTGAGTGAGCTGTCTCGTTTTTGCAGTTTTTTTTCTCTCTCCACCAGCCGTGTTCAATCTAATAAATAAACAGGTAACATTAAGGCATGGCAGAGTTGCTGTCCCATTTATATCAATGGAGTCGGTTGTTTACTAAGATGCTGTCTAGGTCCAACACTGAGCCTGTTATTGAAGGACCCTTCTCGCTCTCCTCTCTCCCTGTGTCAGTTTTGTAGGTTGCCAGTGAAAGGATGCGGATGAGGGCTGAGGTTTAGAACGAGAGCCAGGGCTCTAGGGCCTGCCTGTGATTGGCTGGCCGATTCGTCCGCAGCGGGGAGGTGCCACCTCACCTGGGCTCAGAGCAGACTGTGAGAACCTATCGGCTCCCCCTCCTCTGCTCGCCCCCTGTCCCCCCTCCCGCCCCGCCCCCCCCCCCAGCCCTGCACGCACTGGACCATGTCTAGCGGACGGTCGGAGGGAAGCCGAGACCGGACAGCCGAGGCCCTGGAGCGGAACAGCTGCACGGAGGATGTCCCTGTCGTCGAGCGCAGGAACCGCAGTGGCATCATCAGTGAGCCCCTGAGTAAGAGCCTTAAGAGGTCCCGCACCCTCTCCCAGTACACAGCTGCCTGCCCCACCAACACTAATGGACACGCACACCACAACGGAGAGGCCAAGAGCCACCCGGCCAAGCCCCAGCCGCCCCCACAGCCCCAGCCCACCGTCTCAGCGCTGGCGGCAGCCAAGCTGGACCGGACCCTGGAGCAGGTCTTGGAGGGACAGAACGGCCTGCTGCACTTTGCCCAGGCGGCGGAGCTGCTAAAGAGGGCTGGGATGGAGCACATGCTGCTGCCGGGGGGGATGGGGATGGGGATGGGGGGTAGTGATTCAGGCTCAGGGACAAGCGACTTGGAGGGTGCGTCTGCTGTGGACTCTGTTGGCGGTGTTGCGGACTTCCCGTACGGTGTTGGAGGCGGCTTCCCGTTCAACCCGGGGCTGTTCATCATGACACCGGCAGGAGTGTTCTTGGCCGACAGCGCGCTGCACATGGCCGGCCTGGCCGAGTACCCGGCGCAGAGCGAGCTGGCCTCGGCCATCAACTCCGGCAAAAAGAAGCGGAAACGCTGCGGCATGTGCCCGCCCTGCCGCCGGCGGATTAACTGCGAGACGTGCAGCAGCTGCCGGAACCGCAAAACGGGCCACCAGATCTGCAAGTTCCGCAAATGTGAGGAGCTGAAAAAGAAACCGTCTGCCGCTCTGGAGGTAAGAGCTTAGTGGGGGGTTAAAGATGACATAGAGTGTCATAGAGTGTCATAGAAGGATCATAGAAGTGTCATAGAGGGTCATAGAGGGGTCATAGAAGGGTCATAGAGTGTCATAGAGGGTCATAGAAGGGTCATAGAAGGGTCATAGAGTGTCATAGAAGGGTCCTAGAAGTGTCATAGAGGGTCATAGAAGGGTCATAGAGTGTCATAGAAGGAAGGGTCAGGCAGGATGGGCTCCCGAGTGTCACAGCAGTCTAAGGCACTGCATTTCAGTGCTAGAGACACCCTGGTTCAAATCCAGGCTATATCACATCCGGCTGTGATTGGCAGTCTCATAGGGCAGCGCACAATTGGCCCAGCGTTGTCTGGGTTTGGTCGGTGTAGGCCGTCATTGTAAATAAGAATTTGTTCTTAACTGACTTGCCTAGTTAAATAAAATACAGTACACAAAAAAGATGCAATCAAGAACCTAAAAGGGTTCTTTGGCTGTCCCCATAGCAGCCCTTTGAAGACCCATTTTTTAGTTCCAGGTAGAACTCTTTTGGTTCCAGGTGGAACCCTTTTTATTTTCCACGTAGGACCCTTTCCACAGAGGGTTCTATATGGAACCCAAAAGGGTTCTATGTGGAACCAAAAAGGGTTCTACCGGGAGCCAAAAGAGTGTAGGTGTGGAAAGAGTGTTGGGAGTTTACCTTAACCATCCACACTTACAACACTTAGAACTCTTTATGCGTGTATGTATAGAGCTCTGCTCTGAAGGGTGTGGAGCATCTTTTTGATGGGGCGAGGCTTTGAGCAGAGCAGGAGAATAACAGGTGGTGATGAGGGGGAGGGTGAGTCTGTGTGTGTGTGGGGGGGGGGGTAGACATGCCCCATGGGGTCTCTTTAATCTGTCCTCCACACGCACTGAGCAAACCCCTCTCCACACCTACCATGATACACATCTTTTATTTTATGCCCTCACAGAACAGGTAGATTGTGCATTTCTCGACTGGGGGGGGTTTGTGCATGTGATGTTTTGTGTGGTATGTTACTAAATTAGTGTGGCCCCGAGGTTTGTGTGTAAGGAGGAATGAGGAGATAGAACGAACGAGAGAGAGGGTACGATGGGCTTTTTTAGGATTGTAAGAGTTTCTGTAGATGTTCGACCGAGACCGTGTGTGTTGCAGTGCGTGACATTGTGGATGTGTTTGTGTGTACATGTTTTGGATGGGTAGTATGTGTGGCAGAGCATATGTGTGTGTGACATGGTCCATCTGGCCATGGGGTTGTCATCTGGAGCACCAGGTGTCAGTGTGGGACAGGCGCCCCCCTCTCGACCGATCTCTCTCTCTCCTGTGGCACGCCTGTTTTGGCTAAATTGCCTGCAAACTTCTCATCTGGGTCACCTCAGTGGCACTGGGCCCAAACTCAAATCAGTGTCACCCTTTTGTAACCTCAGAGAAGTTCCTGTGGCATATCCGATCGTGTTTTTAGGGCACCTTTGACAATTATATTCATGATGTCAGTACTGCTCCAAAAGCTCTGATAAACATGCGATGCCAAATGACATAACGTCCCTGACAATATTTTGGTGTATTACCTCAATTGTCACGATGACATTACGCAATATTGAATCGCCGTTAAGAGGGGTAAAGCAATTGACCCCCGTTAATTGTACAAAAGAGGTGAGCATCACATTCAAAAGTTTATGGCTCCTTTCTTAGATGGAAAGACAATGGTGGTGTCTATAGGTTCTGCTGCCTGGGTATCGACATTTTCTTCTCTGTCGGCCTCTGTTCCGCCAATAGCGACGCCGGCAATATCTTACGCGGACTCTGTACATGTGCTATGCTCGTACACAATCCTGTCCTGACCATAACAAGTGGGCTCTCTACCAATGTCTGTTACAGTCTGCAGAATGCTGTGATCCTGAATACAGTATCTCCCTGTTGCTACAGATATACTACAATACTCACGTTCACGAGACAGTGGGGTATCATCTGGTGTAATCTGGTCATTGTGCCCCCGAGCACACATGCAACAACTCAGATTAAACAGGGCTTGACCCGCATGCCCCCCATCATCGCTTTTGTGATCAAGACAGGATTCCACTTCAGATGTCACGTCAAATGGTTGCACTGTGCACAGCCCTAACCTTACTCTGAAACGGTTCTCTTAAGTAATCAGATGCTTGTGGATGTGTGATAGTAATAGAATTTCCTGTGTGTTATTGATTGGTGGTATGCTATCAGTGGTCACATGGCAGAAATGTCCATCAGTTGTTCACGGCATCAGATCAACAACAGGTGATTGAATATGCATGGACTGCAACCTTCACTATGGGGTCGACGTCTGCGTTTGTTTCTCCCGAAACCACAAGAGAGAATCGCAGCCAACTAATCTCCGTTTCCCATGGATTTATGTCCGATAGTTGAAGGATTTTATGCTGCTAATAAAATCAGATTGCTTGTTGTCGTGCTTTCCACATGCAGCGCATCAGCAGGACAGCCTTAGCAGAGGCACTTGATGTGATGTTAACGGGACAACTATGTACACCTGTTTAGCATTTCCATTTGGAATAGCTTAGCATCGAATGAACTGTTGACCTCTCCTTCAGATTGGGTTTAGTTCTTCTATCTTGAAAACAATGGTATGCCTAATCTGAACGGGCCCTTAGCAGGCCAAACGCTGGCTAGAACTTGTTCTGTGTTAGTGCTTGCGTTGGTCCACAGGCCAGTAGGCCAGAGAGTCGACTCGCACAGTCAGTCAGTAGGTCAGACCGAGTTGTGTCATCGTAGTGCTGAAGGTCAAAGGTGAGAACGATGGCACAAAACATATTTGGAACAATAACACATCTGAAATTTGGCCCCCAATATCCCACTTTGATCTTCCAGATGGGCGGGTTTATAATTTATTAGGGCTTGCCTGAGAGGACTGCCGTTCATGTTGTCAATGGAGGGGGTTCATTCAGTCTTTACAGTAGATTACACTGCTTGTACTATCAACCTATGTTCCCCTGTTAAGTATCACCACACTGTGGACTGTACAGATAATATTATCTAGTTTACTCTGTTTTATGTTCTGTTAACTGGGGAATTATGGAACGGTTCGAAAAATATTGCCCAACCCACTCATTACTCTTGGTCACTGAGGTTAGGACATGTTCAGTGACACCAGAGCAGCAGCAACCGGGACAAAATGGAGGGCCATGGTCATCTGGTCCGGCTCGGAAGCAGCACGCCACAGACAGTCATCTGCTGTTTGCTTCAGCTGGAGTGTAGTGGAAACAGCCCCAGAGTGTCACATCTCACATACACACAGCCGGCTGTCTAACAGGGAGGCTAATGGATGGGGATCACTTAGCGAGGTGGCATAGACTGTTAGCCATAGTGCTTGTAGTGTGTGTGTTTCTCTCTCGCGCTTTCTGTGTGTGTGTGTGTGTGTGTGTGTGTGTGTGTGTGTGTGTGTGTGTGTGTGTGTGTGTGTGTGTGTGTGTGTGTGTGTGTGTGTGTGCGTGTGTGCGTGTGTGCGTGCGTGCGTGCGTGCGTGCGTGCGTGCGTGCGTGCGTGCGTGCGTGCGTGCGTGCGTGCGTGCGTGAGTGAGTGAGTGAGTGAGTGAGTGAGTGAGTGAGTGAGTGAGTGTGTGTGTGTGAGTGAATGAGTTTGTTTTGACCTCTCCAGACACCCGAAATCTGGGGAAAAACAGGTTGTTTTTGTGTTTTGTATACATTTTCTCAGATACCTTAGCGACTATCACTGCTTTTGATAGCATATTCATAATTCCTTTATTACAAATTTGCAACAGATTTTTATTAAAGGTTTTAATTGTTGGTCTGTGTGTGTTAGTTGCTTGTTTTTGATGCACGTGAAGTTTATACAGTCTGATGTGGTCTGTGTGTGTTAGTTGCTTGTTTTTGATGCACGTGAAGTTTATACAGTCTGATGTGGTCTGTGTGTGTTAGTTGCTTGTTTTTGATGCACGTGAAGTTTATACAGTCTGATGTGGTCTGTGTGTGTTAGTTGCTTGTTTTGATGCACGTGAAGTTTATACAGTCTGATGTGGTCTGTGTGTGTTAGTTGCTTGTTTTTGATGCACGTGAAGTTTATACAGTCTGATGTGGTCTGTGTGTGTTAGTTGCTTGTTTTTGATGCACGTGAAGTTTATACAGTCTGATGTGGTCTGTGTGTGTTAGTTGCTTGTTTTTGATGCACGTGAAGTTTATACAGTCTGATGTGGTCTGTGTATGTGAGAATAGAAAGAGAGGGCGACGGCTCCATGTTTTGGGGGTGTTGAAGGTTTCCCGTCGAAACCTCATGGCAGACTAAAGATGGCTGAGAAAACAGAGTTAGGGGGAGGTAGCGTGACGAGGCCCTTGCCACCTCACACCTCGCTGGCTGGAGATGTCTGGATTTATTTTGGGAACGCTACATTTGAACAGAAATAAACGGAGCCCAGGAGAACTAGTCCCTTTCTGCAGCATACTGCAGTCTCACTGTTGACTGGCTCAGTCTCACTGTTGCCTGGCTCAGTCTCACTGTTGACTGGCTCAGTCTCACTGTTGACTGGCTCAGTCTCACTGTTGTCTGGCTCAGTCTCACTGTTGACTGGCTCAGTCTCACTGTTGACTGGCTCAGTCTCACTGTTGACTGGCTCAGTCTCACTGTTGACTGGCTCAGTCTCACTGTTGACTGGCTCAGTCTCACTGTTGACTGGCTCAGTCTCACTGTTGACTGGCTCAGTCTCACTGTTGACTGGCTCAGTCTCACTGTTGACTGGCTCAGTCTCACTGTTGCCTGGCTCAGTCTCACTGTTGACTGGCTCAGTCTCACTGTTGACTGGCTCAGTCTCACTGTTGACTGGCTCAGTCTCACTGTTGCCTGGCTCAGTCTCACTGTTGACTGGCTCAGTCTCACTGTTGCCTGGCTCAGTCTCACTGTTGACTGGCTCAGTCTCACTGTTGCCTGGCTCAGTCTCACTGTTGACTGGCTCAGTCTCACTGTTGACTGGCTCAGTCTCACTGTTGACTGGCTCAGTCTCACTGTTGACTGGCTCAGTCTCTCTGTTGACTGGCTCAGTCTCACTGTTGACTGGCTCAGTCTCACTGTTGACTGGCTCAGTCTCACTGTTGACTGGCTCAGTCTCACTGTTGACTGGCTCAGTCTCACTGTTGACTGGCTCAGTCTCACTGTTGACTGGCTCAGTCTCACTGTTGACTGGCTCAGTCTCTCTGTTGACTGGCTCAGTCTCACTGTTGACTGGCTCAGTCTCACTGTTGACTGGCTCAGTCTCACTGTTGACTGTCTCAGTCTCACTGTTGACTGGCTCAGTCTCTCTGTTGCTACTTGCTGTCTAGGTGAGAAAAGTATAGATTTTTAGGTCACAATCTTGTGTTTATATTGTGTATTTATTTGTTAATGCTCGTGTGTTTCTGTACTATGGTCTGTTGTTTGGATTTGTTTGTCAGGGTCACTTGGGGCCTGGGGGGGATTTTTTTTGTTTTTTTGTGAATGTTTGTTTGTTTGAAGTGTATACATCACTGTTTGATGAACATTCTGCTATGGCTGTGTGTTTACCAATAACTGTGTGTCTCTGTTGGTGCGTTTCAAGTATCGTATCCCTGATGACAGATCAAGCCGACCCACTACAGGCATTAGATGTCTGGCGATATGGCCAGTTTGCGGCATGCGGACACTGGAGCCAGAGAGTTTTCACTTAGTGTTCCCTCTCAGAAACCGAACGGCAGACTGGGAGAGCAGACTGACGCAGAGACACACAGGCATGCAGACTGACGCAGAGACACACAGGCATGCAGACTGACGCAGAGACACACAGGCATGCAGACTGACGCAGAGACACACAGGCATGCAGACTGACGCAGAGACACACAGGCATGCAGACTGACGCAGAGACACACAGGCATGCAGACTGACGCAGAGGCACACAGGCATGCAGACTGACGCAGAGGCACACAGGCATGCAGACTGACGCAGAGACACACAGGCATGCAGACTGACGCAGAGACACACAGGCATGCAGACTGACGCAGAGACACACAGGCATGCAGACTGACGCAGAGACACACAGGCATGCAGCCTGACATTGAGATGCACAGATCAGTAGGCACGTTGCCAGCCAGACACAGAAACTGCTAGGAGTAGGATAGACAGGTACGGACAGACAGATGTACTTGCAGACAGCTCAACCCACATACAGCAGTGGGGTTATTGACTCCCATAGCCTACCTACGAGAGGGGAGAGATGACATCACGGTCTAAAACTGTCCGAGGTCTCTCAGCATCAAAGCTCAGGGTGAAAGGGCTCTTGTGACAAGTGGACCTGGGGCTGTCCAGTGGGAAGTGATTGATGGGAGTCTTTAGCCTAATGCTCTGCTCTAAAGAGAACGCTCCCCTACGAGCAGGTCCTCGATCAGCTGTCCCCACCACACAGTCCAACTATGCCAGGACAAATAAGATAACAAATTAGATACCGGAGCCATTTCAGAGTATGACCTGTTCTGCTAACCAATTCTCTCAGTATGTGTGCTAAAGGAAGGCTAGAAGGCCCCTGGGTGGAGGAAAGCATAGGCTATATGCAGCGTCCATTGAGGAAAGTAGCAGTAGCATATTCATAGTTAAATCAATAAACAGAGATTAATATGCTGGACATTGAAATGGATGCCTGGAATGGATTGTGACCTTGGGAGTCCCCTCCCCCTAGGCCAGACATGACAAACAACCGTGTTTATGCAGAGTGGAGGTCACAGGTGTTGGCTCAGAGTTTTTTTCCTTTTTAAATGTGTTGGTTCCCAGTGAAAAAGGGCTTGAGGGTAGCATCTATGTGCCTGAGTGTCATAGGTGAAAGGTCATTAGTGAGGTGCTTATGGACCTTGCACCACCTTGACCTCCTTGCTTTTCTAGTGTCCAACATTTGCCCTGGCTGTAAATATATTACAATTTCAGTATTTCTCTGCACGTGTGGTGACGTGCAAATCATTTGCGTGCTGTCTGTGTGTATGACTGACAGGCGAGCAAATTGCCACCTTCTTACTACCTTAATGGTGTGTACGTTGTTTAGATTGTGTCTGAATCGTGTGCTTTTTGTGCGGTTGTGATTTGTGCCTGTGCATGTGGAGGTGTGTGTCTGCATGTTCATATGCGTGAGTGGAGGTAGGCGTGAGTGTGTGTGAGGGACTGTGCTTGAATCGGGCAGGAGCTCGCTGGAGCCTCAATGTTCGACTGCTTCAGCTCCTGTTCCTCTTATAGAACATTCGCTCAACAGTACTGTGGAGCTCCTACACCTAAATATGAACAACAGTACCCAAATGGAGAACCGGCACCTATTTCAGTCCAAGTCAAGCCCTGGTGAGGGAATGAGTGTGCGTGGGTGCGTAAGTGTTTGTGGCGCTACTCCTGACTGGCCCCGGGCAGTTCTAGCTAATGTGAGATTCTGTGCCGCAGTAGAGTTGTGCTTTTCAGAACGCTAGCCGTGCTGCAGATCTGGGGACTGAGCCTGAGCCCCAGTGGTCCTCTATCTTCTGACTGGCAGGTGACCACTGAACCCCTGCAGCTGCATTGCATTGGTGCCTGCCCTGCCTAGTGCAATGCAGTCAGAGCTGGAGATCCCACACAGAGAGGAGAGAGGGAGGAACAGAGAGAGCAGTGTCACCCGTGAGAGTGGTGTGGTGTGGTGTGGTGGGAGAGGTCTGTGACTGCGTGGTGACTAAATAATGAATGTGCCATATCGAGTTTCGCGTGGAGCCAAGGCCATTGCCCATGGCTGATGAGGGAGGAGGGTGGGGTGTGGGCCAGAAGGCCAGAGAGAGGTGAGGGAGGAGGGGAGGGCTGGGGATATGTCTGGGTGGGACGCAGTGATTTCACTGATAGAGCCTTGGGGGATGGGGGGGGGACAGACACAGACAGAGAGAGAGAGAGAGAGAGAGAGAGAGAGAGAGAGAGAGAGAGAGAGAGAGACAGAGACACAGAGAGAGAGAGACAGAGAGAGAGACAGAGAGAGAGAGAGAGAGAGAGAGAGAGACAGAGAGAGAGAGACAGAGAGACAGAGAGAGAGAGACAGAGAGAGAGAGAGAGAGAGAGAGAGAGAGAGAGAGAGAGAGCAGAAGACAGGAGTCGGCAGATATGGAGGGTTATGGTGTCTGTAAATGTGTTTGATGTGGAGATTTGATGAGCATGTTGTTGTCTGAATCTATTCAATCATTAGTCTGGGGGAGAAAAACGTCCACAGAGAGAAAGAGAGAGAGAAAGTGAGAGAGAGAGAGAACAAAAAACTGCAGATGTTGCAGTTTACAATGGGTCTCGGGATGTGTTTTCTTCAGCCTGTATCTACTAACCCTCTCCTTCCCTCTGCTCTCTCTGTTTCTTTTTGTTTCTCTTAAGAAGGTGATGCTTCCCACAGGAGCAGCATTCCGATGGTTCCAGTAAGACTCTGACCCTCCTCCACCCTTACCCCCTTACCCCCTTACCTACCCAAACCCAAAGCTCTGCGATCAAGTGCAATGCCAACTCTCGCTTGGATTGTCTCGGCACGGACACTGGCTGACAAGCAAACAAACAACAAAAATATACAAAAGAACTCAACAGAAATTATACAAAAAAAAAGAGTAAATGCACCTGCTTATTCCTTGAACCAAAAATTGAACATAAAGAAAAATATCTATTGGCAACTTTCATTCCCTTTTCTATGTTTTCCATTTTGGTACCTTTTGTCCTTTCTCCAGCAGGTTTTTTCTGTCTCTCAGACATGGAACTGTTCGTTGCCAAACAGAAATGACGGACTGAGTGTGGACAATCAACTCATTTGTGTGTTTGGTGTTAATGTTGTTCACGTGTGGAAAGATACAGTACTCGTGTAGAGAATGTACATTTACGGCTATATTTTCAAACTAGTGGCTAACGGCAGGCACTATTGTAATTTTAGCACCATTGTTCTTAAACTTAAAGCCTTGTCTATTTGATGATTTGTTTTTTGTTTTACGAATATTGTTTTGAAAACGGATCACTGGTTGTCTTGTAAAAGAACACGGAGATATTTCAAAAATGTACAAATACTTATCGAAATGAAATAGCAACTGTTATCCCATCGGGCAGAAGTCCAGTTACATTTACATCTTTAGCAGGATGATGCTATCCTCCAGAGAACTGGAATCTCCCCAACCAACAAACCAACAAACCAACAAAGCAACCAACCAACCAACCGTGTTTTCCACGCCTGTATTTCCAAGCTTTTTATTTTGTGAAACTGGCAGCCTTACGTTCCTGTGGCCCAAACTAGTGTGTGTCATGAGGATCCCAACGCAGAGGGCGACAGCACTAGGAGACAGCACTTCCATTTGGAATAGCACAGAGGGTGACAGCACTAGGAGACAGCACTTCCATTTGGGATAGCTTAGCTCTGGGTCTACCCATTTGAACGCACTGAAAAAAGATTTCTTTGTTTTTTTCTTCTTTGTTTTTGGGGGGATTATGTTGCTGGTAGCTACATCTTTTAAAACAACAGCGATGTTTGTATTCATTTAGAAAATTGGACTGGTTTTGTGAATAAAAACGAATGCATGTCTTTGTGTCAAAATTTACAGTTCTGATGTTTGTTTACTTGTCTTTGCATGTTTTTTTTCTAAAACAATGACGGAATTTAGAAAATTCTGAAGTATGAAAATGTCCAGTAATATTAAACATTTGTTCCCTTTTCATATCATTGGATATAATAATAAAAAATGGATGGGGTGGGAAGTACAACTCATTAAAGCAGAATCAGGAAATGGTGAGTTTCACCATGAGTCCTTGGTTTCATTCATTCATAGATAGTCAATACAGACAACAACTATAGTGTGACAGGGTAGGAACCACGTTTTTGGTCAGTGTTTCCCAGGATGCCCTAAAAAGGGTTGAACAGCTCAGAAAATATAAAAACACACATTAGTTCTCCTCAGGCAAGCTTTGTACCCGAAGGATCTATAGTGCCTTCAGAAGGTATTCACACCCCTTGACTTTTTCCACATTTTGTTATGTTACAGCCTGCATTTAAAATTGATTAAATTTAGATTTTGTGTCACCCATAATGTCAAAGTGGAATTGTGTTTTTGAAATATTAGCACTTAATTCCAAATGAAAATCTGAAGTATCTTGAGTCAATAAGTATTCAACCCCTTTGTTATGTCAAGCCTAAATAAGTTCAGGAGTAAAAATGTGCTTAACAAGTCACATAATAAGTTGCATGAACTACAATAATAGTGTTTAACATGATTTTTGAATGACTACCTCATCTCTGTACCCCACACACACAATTATCTGTAAGGTCCCTCAGTCAAGCAGTGAATTTCAAACACAGATTCAACCACAAAGACCAGGGAGGTTTTCTAATGCCTCGCAAAGAAGGGCACCTACATTACTGGTAGATGAGTAAAAAATAAAGCAGACATTGAATATGCCTTTTAACATGGTGAAGTTATTAATTACATTTTGGATGGTCTATCAATGCACCCAGTAACTACAAAGATACAGGTGTCCTTCCTAACTCAGTTGCCGGAGAAAAAGGAAACCTCTCCGGGATTTAACCATGAGGCCAATGCTGACTTTAAAACAATTACAGAGTTCAATGGCTATGATACACTATATGACCTACCACTTCACGGCTGAGCCGCTGTTGCTCCTAGACATTTCAACATCACAATAACAGCACTTACAGTTGACTGGGGCAGCTCTAGCAGGGCAGAAATTTGACAAATGGACTTGTTGAAAAGGTGGCATCCTATGACAGTGCCACGTTGAAAGTCACTGAGCTCTGTAGTAAGGCCATTCTACTGCCAATGTTTTTCTACGGAGATTACATGGCTGTGTTTTCAATTTATATACACTGCTCAAAAAAATAAAGGGAACACTAAAATAACACATCCTAGATCTGAATGAATTAAATATTATTATTAAATACTTTTTTCTTTCCATAGTTGAATGTGCTGACAACAAAATCACACAAATTATCAATGGAAATCAAATGTATCAACCCATGGAGGTCTGGATTTGGAGTCACACTCAAAATTAAAGTGGAAAACCACACTACAGGCTGATCCAACTTTGATGTAATGTCCTTAAAAAGTCAAAATGAGTCTCAAGTCAAAATGAGGCTCAGTAGTGTGTGTGGTCTCCACGTGCCTGTATGACCTCCCTACAACGCCTGGGCATGTCCTGATGTGGTGGCGGATGGTCTCCTGAGGGATCTCCTCCCAGACCTGGACAAAAGCATCCGCCAACTCCTGGACAGTCTGTGGTGCAACGTGGCGTTGGTGGATGGAGCGAGACATGATGTCCCAGATGTGCTCAATTGGATTCAGGTCTGAGGAACGGGCGGGCCAGTCCATAGCATCAATGCCTTCCTCTTGCAGGAACTGCTGACACACTCCAGCCACATGAGGTCTAGCATTGTCTTGCATTAGGAGGAACCCAGGGCCAACCGCACCAGCATATGGTCTCACAAGGGGTCTGAGGATCTCATCTCGGTACCTAATGGCAGTCAGGCTACCTCTGGCGAGCACATGGAGGGCTGTGCGGCCCCCCAAAGAAATGCCACCCCACACCATGACTGACCCACCACCAAACCGGTCATGCTGGAGGATGTTGCAGGCAGCAGAACGTTCTGCACGGCGTCTCCAGACTCCGTCACGTCTGTCACATGTGCTCAGTGTGAACCTGCTTTCATCTGTGAAGAGCACAGGGCGCCAGTGGCGAATTTGCCAATCTTGGTGTTCTCTGGCAAATGCCAAACGTCCTGCATGGTGTTGGGCTGTAAGCACAACCCCCACATGTGGACGTCGGGCCCTCATACCACCCTCATGGAGTCTGTTCCTGACTGTTTGAGCAGACACATGCACATTTGTGGCCTGCTGGAGGTCATTTTGCAGGGCTCTGGCAGTGCTCCTCCTTGCACAAAGGCGGAGGTAGCGGTCTTGTTGCTGGGGTGTTGCCCTCCTTTGGCCTCCTCCACGTCTCCTGATGTACTGGACCGTCTCCTGGTAGCGCCTCCATGCTCTGGACACTACGCTCACTGTGGGGGAAAACTGAGGATGGATCAACAACATTGTAGTTACTCCACAATACTAACTTAAATGATAGAATGAAAAGAAGGAAGCCTCGACAGACGAAAAAATATCAAAAGAATGTGTCCTGTTTGCAACAAGGCACTAAAGTCAAACTGCAAAAAATGTGTCCTGAATACAAATCATTATGTTTGCAGCAAATCCAACACAACGCATCAATGAGTACCACTCTTCATATTTTCAAGCATGGTGGTGGCTGCATCATGTTATGGGTATGCTTCTCATGAGCAAAAAAATAATAAAATGGAAACAGCCTAAACACAGGCAGAATCCTAGAGGAAAGGCTGGTTCAGTCTGCTTTTCGACAGACACTGGGAGACAAATTCACCTTTCAGCAGGGCAATAACCTAAAACACAAGGCCAAATATACACTGGAGTTTCTTATCAAGACGATATTGAACGTTTCTGAGTGGCCTGGTTATCAGCTTGAAAATCTATGTCCAGATTTGAAACTGTCTGTCAAGCAATGATCAACAACCAACTTGACAGAGGTTTTTTACAGAATAATGTGCAAATATTGTACTATCCAGGTGCAAAACTCTTAGAACCTCAACCAGAAATACTCACAGCTATAATCGCTGCCAAAGGTGATTCTAACGTATTGACTCAGTGGGTTGAATACTTATGTAATCAAGATACAGTGGGGCAAAAAAGTATTTAGTCAGTATTCTCCCACTTAAAAAGATGAGAGAGGCCTGTAATTTTCATCATAGGTACACTTCAACTATGACAGACAAAATGAGGGAAAAAAATCCAGAAAATTACATTGTAGGATTTTTAATGAATTTATTTGCAAATTATGGTGGAAAATAAGTATTTGGTCAATAACAAAAGTTTATCTCAATACTTTGTTATTGCAAATAAATTCATAAAAAATCCTACAATGTGATTTTCTGGATTTTTTTCTCATTTTGTCTGTCATAGTTGAAGTGTACCTATGATGAAAATTACAGGCCCCTCTCATCTTTTTAAGTGGGAGAACTTGCACAATTAGTGGCTGACTAAATGCTTTTTTTGCCCCACTGTATATTACCATTTTATTTTTTATTTTTTTTACAAATGTTAGAATTTTTCTTCCACTTTCATATTACAGAGTATTTTGTGTAAATTGTTGACAAAAATGGACAATTAAATACATTTGAATCCCGCTTTGTAACACAATAAAATGTGGGAAAAGTCAAGGGGTGTGAATACCTTCTGAAGGCCTTGTACATAGACTGTGTGGCTCATGCAACGGGTGGATCAATACAGCATTGTAATGTTAAAGTAGAACCAAAATTTAAATGAAGAATAGAGGAGAAGATTCTGTCTGGAATGTCCCTCCAAATCTATGGAGTCACCAGCTCCTCCACGCCTCTCAGCTGTCCTTCTCTCCTGCTCCCCTGCTGCCGCATGACATTTACAGGTAAAAAAAAAAAAAAAAAAAAACACAATTAGAATGCTATGAATAATTAATATTTACTCAATAACGCTGATGGAGAGCTTTGTTCTCAAAGCCACGGAGGAGAGGGCTGTTGAAGTGCAAAAGGGAGGCTTTTTTTGGATGGCAGGAGTCAGCTTCACTCTAGTGACTTCACGCATGCTGCCGTGACACAGGTGTGGTGTCACCTATCGACGGGGAAGCAGCAAGGGGAAACAGGAACATACTAAAACATGACTTTGCTCTTCATGGAGCAGCTGTATTTAAAGCGAGTCAACAGATCCATTCAGTACATCTCTGGGCGTACCAACAATACTCGTACTCACGTTTGACTTAAAGGAACACGTTGAGCCTCGCTTTGCATCCGACAGGGAGAACGTCCGGAAAACTAGGGATTGCCATGCGTTGTAAACAGAAAGTCAGTTCATTTATCCAGTCGCAAGCTCTTCATGAACCCCAACGTAGGCTGCAAGGCCACAGCTGATGTTATTACATTGGATTGGAGGTAATGAATATGACAGGTAAAATGAGGCTTTGATTGTGATGATGGGAATTTCATGATCACGGAGCTTTGCAGAGCATAACTTAGTAGGCTGCATGGGGGCAGAGGGCATGAAGGTGAATTTCCAATTCCTGAGAATTAATTAAAAATATCAGATCACTGCAAACCCTGGCTAGAGTTAGCATTAAGGATGTAGATACAGGTTTCTACAGTGGTTCTAATGGGCAGTTTTTCTAATGAGTGAGTATCCACGGCGGCGGACCAGAGTGGTGGGCTAGCTAGTGCGCGTGTGAGCGTGCGTGCACGTGTGTGTGCGTGAGCTGGTGAGCAGATTGGCGTTGCGAGGGTTGGAGAGTGCGTGTTCCCAGCTTCCCCCCCCTGGTGCCAGCGCTGGGCTGGTGCCATCGCCGTGGCTCTGGGGGGGGCTGAGGCCCTGCATTATTAATGTGCGCCGCGGCGTCCTCCTCGCCTCCTCTGCTCCTCGCCGCCCGCACCGCTCCGCACAGCACTGCTCACTGCCCAACCTGTCATCATTGAGGGGGGTGGAGGGGAAGGGGGGGAGATAAAGAAAGGCAGCAGAACGAGAGAGCAAAAAATGATTGTGTGCCTGTGTGTAGGAGGATCTGAGGTGGAGTGGACTCACTGTTTAATTCGTATACCCCTATGTGATGCCTGCTGCTGAGAAAAACACTACTTTATGGGTTTAAATCGTGGTATGACCCAGGGTTGGGTTAAATCCCATGTGGTCCATTCAGGAAGTACACTGAAAATCCAATTCCAATTCTCCAATGAAAAAAAATGTGGAATTGGAATTTGGTTTACTTCCCTAATTGACTGGAATTCCAAAATGGAATTGACCCCAACCCCCAGAAACACAAACCACTAATGGTCAGATATTAATCAGACCCCCCCCCCATGTGTCCAAAAACACTAGGTGTGGTGAGAGTTGATTGAGGTTGGTGAGGTGGTACAGTATAGTTGTAGTTGAGGGTTAGGTGGTGGTAGTGGTGGTGGTGCAGGTGTTTCTCTGCAGAGGGGTGGTGCTAGGGTGGGTGAGCAGGGCCTGTCAGTGTAAGAACCCTGGAATCTTATCACCGCCTCGCAGACACTGAGCTGCACTGATCTGCTCCCCCTGTTGACCGGCAGACGTGCCCTTCCCCCATCCAAATGCCCCTGCACAGGCAGACCCCTTCCCTTCTCTCTCCGCTCCGCTCGCCTCCTTCCTCGCAAGGGGAAGATAGTCGGAGATGACGCAATTCCATTGTTGTGAGTAAAGGAAATGTCTTAAAAGAAAGAGGAAGATGTAGGCTTCCAGAATAAACAGATATTTAGGAATTGAAAATGACTATTCGGTGTGATGAAATTACTTACCTCCGTGAATATACAGTGCCTTGTGAAAGTATTCGGCCCCCTTGAACTTTGCGACCTTTTGCCACATTTCAGGCTTCAAACATAAAGATATAAAACTGTATTTTTTTGTGAAGAATCAACAACAAGTGGGACACAATCATGAAGTGGAACGACATTTATTGGATATTTCAAACTTTTTTAACAAATCAAAAACTGAAAAATTGGGCGTGCAAAATTATTCAGCCCCTTTACTTTCAGTGCAGCAAACTCTCTCCAGAAGTTCAGTGAGGATCTCTGAATGATCCAATGTTGACCTAAATGACTAATGATGATAAATACAATCCACCTGTGTGTAATCAAGTCTCCGTATAAATGCACCTGCACTGTGATAGTCTCAGAGGTCCGTTAAAAGCGCAGAGAGCATCATGAAGAACAAGGAATGCACCAGGCAGGTCCGAGATACTGTTGTGAAGAAGTTTAAAGCCGGATTTGGACACAAAAAGATTTCTCAAGCTTTAAACATCCCAAGGAGCACTGTGCAATTGATAATATTGAAATGGAAGGAGTATCAGACCACTGCAAATCTACCAAGACCTGGCCGTCCCTCTAAACTTTCAGCACATACAAGGAGAAGACTGATCAGAGATGCAGCCAAGAGGCCCATGATCACTCTGGATGAACTGCAGAGATCTACAGCTGAGGTGGGAGACTCTGTCCATAGGACAACAATCAGTCGTATATTGCACAAATCTGGCCTTTATGGAAGAGTGACAAGAAGAAAGCCATTTCTTAAAGATATCCATAAAAAGTGTTGTTTAAAGTTTGCCACAAGCCACCTGGGAGACACACCAAACATGTGGAAGAAGGTGCGCTGGTCAGATGAAACCAAAATTGAACTTTTTGGCAACAATGCAAAACGTTATGTTTGGCGTAAAAGCAACACAGCTCATCACCCTGAACACACCATCCCCACTGTCAAACATGGTGGTGGCAGCATAATGGTTTGGGCCTGCTTTTCTTCAGCAGGGACAGGGAAGATGGTTAAAATTGATGGGAAGATGGATGGAGCCAAATACAGGACCATTCTGGAAGAAAACCTAATGGAGTCTGCAAAAGACCTGAGACTGGGACTGAGATTTGTCTTCCAACAAGACAATGATCCAAAACATGAAGCAAAATCTACAATGGAATGGTTCAAAAATAAACATATCCAGGTGTTAGAATGGCCAAGTCAAAGTCCAGACCTGAATCCAATCGAGGATCTGTGGAAAGAACTGAAAACTGGTGTTCACAAATGCTCTCCATCCAACCTCACTGAGCTCGAGCTGTTTTGCAAGGAGGAATGGGAAAAAATGTCAGTCTCTCGATGTGCAAAACTGATAGAGACATACCCCAAGCGACTTACAGCTGTAATCGCAGCAAAAGGTGGCGCTACAAAGTATTAACTTAAGGGGGCTGAATAATTTTGCACGCCCAATTTTTCAGTTTTTGATTTGTTAAAAAAGTTGAAATATCCAATAAATGTCATTCCACTTCATGATTGTGTCCCACTTGATGTTGATTCTTCACAAAAAAATACAGTTTTATATCTTTATGTTTGAAGCCTGAAATGTGGCAAAAGGTCGCAAAGTTCAAGGGGGCCGAATACTTTCGCAAGGCACTGTACCTAGAGCTACTGTGCACGAACGTCAAACTTGGCTAATACTCCGCCAATGGTCGACAGTGGCGAAGGAAAAGCCTGATTCCGCTGTGACTGCTCAGTATGTGAGATGTTATGCTTTACCGTGACCGACTTTGAACGGGCCTCCGCCTGGCTTCGGTTAGGTGATGCAGGCGGTGGGAACTCAGTCACGTCTTGATGATTGACGCACATCAATTTAACAGTGATGACCGTTTCCTCATCTCTCTTGTGCCTTTGTTTCTGCTGTGGCTTTGCGGTCCGTGCTATTTGCCAGCAACACCGCTCTCCCTTATTCTTCGTGTGCATAACGGTGTCTGCTATGAGGACAAGAGGCGTCAAACTCCAGCCTCCAGAATGTATCTGTTGTGATGACGAGCTTCCAGCGGCTGAACGTACCCAATTATACACACTGTTTGTGTGTCTGAAAGCTGGGGGGGGGTTATGCCTCATCTCTGGTGGTGACGTCATACACACCTCCCTCCCCACTACCCAGGGGACCTCTCCTGTCCTGTGTTTGTGTGTGAGCTGTAAGGGAGCTGCTGCGAATGGCACTAAGGCATAATGCCTCAGTGACACACTTAGGCTATTCCTGTATCCTGTTAGTTAGCAAAGATCATATTGACAAGCCTGACTTATGTAACAAGAGGACATTGACAGGCCAGGGATTTCAAATAAAACACCACTCTGCCATATCAGTCACAGAGATGAATAATTCACTGTTTGCAAGGACATACACAACAATATCTTCACTACTTGTTCCGGTTGTAGAACTTTGATATGGAACAAGGACCAACTTAATGAGGGGGGACCAAACCTGGGCGTCGATAGACATCCACCATAGATGAAAATATAGATGCGACAAAAGGCAGCCTACCTGATGAATATATTAGTCATCCAAAAGCCAATCACTACGTTACTTAAGTCTGTTATGTTATGTCAGCGGTGATTTGTCGTTTACAAGGAAGGAACCCGTTTTCGGACACATGTTACCAAGCATCTGAGAGTAGATCATTGGTGCTGAGAATATAGACATTTTACTCCTGCTCTTATGGGTAAAAATAAAAAAGCTATACATGAAGCCTCTTTAGTCATAAGAGTCCCGCTCAGTCGACAGGTATTTAGGGGACCTCGTGGGCTGTCCTAACCTGTTACGAGTTACCAGCAGGTGTGTCGATAATGGGAAAAATGCAGCGATTCAGTGCCTCCTGCGCCGTAGACCGGCAATCGCTTCTGGAGTTGTTGAAATAACGTTTTTGTATTTCAAAATGATCAACCCATACATAATCTACACCTACATCCCACTGGGTACAGACATCAGTTAAACGTCTAGTTTTGATTTACATTCATTCATGATTCAATGTCATCACATTTATTTTTTGGGGGGGGGGGGGGGTTGACATGACGTGGAAACAGTCCGTTTTTTTGGGGCCCAGTGGGATGCAACAGTATCTATTGCACTTTTGACAATTATTTCACAAGGTCTTTATTCACATGATATGTCTAAATACTGAAACCACTTTGCTAATAAATAATCACTTAAAAATATATATATATATATATTTCATTATAGGCCTACATCATGTTATTTCAAGTTATCCCTTTGGAGTGCAATATCATGTTGTTAAAAAAATATGTGTCTGAATTGGGTCTATAAATTGGGCAATTGAAGGTACTGTATCCAGGGCCTGTGTTGACTTCGATTGTGATAGACCCTTCAAACATTTTATGCAACCGGCAAGTGACTTGATGCCCACTGTGCCAAAGCAATTTAGAGTTGTTGAACAGGAGTGACAAGTGTGTTGATATAACAGTAACATTATTCTAAATCTGCTTTTAACATCAACCATCCCGCTGGGCACACACTGGTTATATCAAAAAGGTTGTTGTGCATGCCAACATATTAGGCAATAATTAAGAATGGGCAAAGTGATGAAAGTTAGATCAAACGTTTTACCATTTGCCACATTTGATGTACAGTTACATTCACCGTGATTGGGTGCTATAGTGTCCACAGATGGCGATGCCTCATCGTGATTGGTTATTCCCCATCACTTGCAACAATGTCAATCAACGTCTATCACCACTATCTTCCGTTTGCAGTACCTCAAGCTGTCGTGATTACCAACCGAGATCAACTTTTCGGAGTTGATTTTTCTCCTGGCTCAGTTTGTCTGAGCAGTGTGCTACTATCCTAAAACCTACTCTGAGCTGGGAGTTATTTTAGTCTTAAAACCGGTTTTAGCAGGATTCCTAGAACCTTTCCTGGACGCTTTGTAGATATGGCCACAGACCACATTGGAAACATTGATGTAATGCTCAAGCTGGCCACTTGGGACTTCTTAAATAGGTTGGTGTTTATTTACATCCAGACCAATTTATCTTGTGGTTGTTATTTGAGGATCACTTGCATACACAATGATAACTTAATAGTTCACCGTTAATACCTCATGATGGCAGGAGACTTTTCAGCATTGATGTCAAATGTCTTTGTTTGAAATAGATATAGTCAAAATTGGTAAGCAGCAACACCCTAAGCAGACAAACAACGCTGCATTCTACATAGGGCATCATGTGGATGGTTTACTTCTTCAACATAAAGAACAGTGTAGGTTTGCAGGAAAGGAATTATGTATCAGGTACATGCACACCTGTTAAAACAGAGAGAGAGAGAGAGGGCGAGAGAATAGAGAGAGAGAGAAAGAGAGAGAGAGATGATTTAAGATTTACCCACCCACTAAAACACGTGCAAATCTAAGCTTGTCTTGCGCACAAGCCAAACACACACACACACACACACACGTACACGCACACACAGAAACAGATTAAGCCCAAATCAATGGCTGTAGCTCGAAAGGGAGAGAGATTTCGCCCAGGGTTCTCGTTAAGGCCTGATGCAGGCGGCTGAGACACGGGGGAGTGTTATTACCAGGGTGATGGCTGATAAGACGCTCGTTCCTCCATGGTGCATCCCGTGGGACAGATGCATGCATCGTGCAGCCATGGTAACCGTAAGGCTAGGCGTTATGCTGTAATTGGGCCAGTATCTTCAAATTAGAAATGTAAAAAGCCATGGACCTTCACCTCCCTTTCTGTTCCTGTGTAATTTGTTATGTCCCGTAACAACCGACAGGTACAGTATAGATGGAGGATTCTGTTGGGGAATTTCAGAAATGTAAAAATACAAAATGTTGAAAGGTAAAGTCTACTCTCTTCAAAATATGACACAGAAAGATACCAGGCACAAATATCTGTATTTTAATATTGACAACAGCATAAATCAGCAACAGTCATTCAATCATAATTATGTTAATTTGTCTGAATAAGAAATTAAAACAGACACACACAAATACAAGCTAATATACATGTAACACACTGATGCACCCCTTTCCGCATCACAAGGTTTCTCCCTGGTTTTACATTTCCTTTGAAATCAAGAGAAACGTACATATGGGGAGACTGGTTGGGGATGGAGAGGAAGGAGAGTTGATGACCGTGCTCTGCTCACTCTCTGCAGCTCGCTTGATTGCGATCAATTTCCCTGGTATCGACGGCTTCCCTGGCCCTGAGCTACACTGCCTCCTGCATTTTGCATGACACGTGCTTTGTGTACCATGACACATCTTCCACACCAGTGGTTCCCAACCATGGGTACTGGAACCCTTGGGGGTACTTGGCCAATCCATAAGGGGGTACTTGAGAGGACTCATGAGTCCATAGGCTTACCGGCAAAAGGGGGGACTTCGGGGGTACTCCGGGCAGAGCAAAATTCAGTTGGTGGTACAGCAACTGACAGAGGTTGGGAACCACTGTCCCTCACCATCCACCACAACCAATCCCTCACCATCCACCACAACCAATCCCTCACCAGCCGCCACAACCAATCCCTCACCAGCCGCCAGGCAGCCCTCAGCTTTCCCCACCTGCAATCCAGTTCAGTCCCATGCACATTATGGCCTAGGGGAGAACAACATGGAGGAACATGGATGACTCACCAACAGGGTGCTCTGCCAAGATACTGTACAGTGCATTTGGAAAGTATTCAGACCCCTTCTCATTTTGACAGAGCGAAAACAGGTTTTTCAAAATTATTGCAAATGTATTAAAAAAACAAAAAAAAAACAGAAATACCTTATTTACATAACTATTCAGACCCTTTGCTATGAGATTCAAAATGGAGCTCAGGTGCATCCTGTTTCCATTGATCATCCTTGAGATGTTTCTACAACTTGAGTCCACCTGTGGTAAATTCAATTGATTGGACAAGATTTAGAAAGGCACACACCTGTCTATATCAGGTCCCCCAGTTGACAGTGTCTGCTAATATACACACAGTGAGAGTTTGACGAGCCTTGCTCAGATGCTCTACACTAACCTATATATGTTTCCTATTTTACTTTGATATTTTTTGGTAGAACTGTTTTGTCCCCTGATATAGCTTAGTGGTATTGATGTAACGGTGTTGATGTACGTTTCTGTGTGTGTGTGTGTGTGTGTGTGTGTGTGCGCGCGTGTTTACTGTGCAGAGAGGCGTCTCTCCCAGGACTGTGTGTAGATCTGTTGTATTGAGCCTGCTCTGCTCTGCTTCTCAGACACTGGGAGACTAGGGGAGTTGCAGGGCCTGGAATGAGAGAGAGGGGGAGGAAGAGAGAGGGGGAGAGAGAGGGGGGAGGAAGAGAGAGAGGGGGAGGAAGAGAGGCGTTTGTGATGTCGCGGACTCGGAGGAGACGAAGAGTCTGGTTCTGTGTCTGTGACTGTGAGACCATACTCCCTCCTGCGTGTGTGAGGGTGCACCCCGCATCCCTCTATCTCTGCACTCTTGGCAGGCTCTATCCAAATTAATTGCATCTCCGAGAGGGAGAGAGGGAGTGAGGGAGAGGGAAAGAGAGATAGAGGGGTAGAAAGAGTGAGAGAGCAAGAGAGAGGTAGTGAGAAAAAGAGAGGTTTAGTTGTACGTACTGCTGGGCTGGTCTTGCTACGGGGGGGAATCATTTAAAATTCTACCTCCCATGTGGTTCCTGGTTTCCAGTTTAATGACCCCCCCTCCTCTCCCGATTTTCCTGTGCTTGGAGCTCAGAGCTGTTTCCTCGTTCTTAAGTCTCCATTGTCTTCAGAGAACACCCCTCCCCCGACACACACACACCACCACCACCACCACCACCACCAGCGCTACGACTCTCTGCTGCAGTTCCACGTAACGCCCTGCTCGCCAATTATCAGCAGTAGATCCTGCACAGCCCCCGGGGAGCATGGCTGCTGCTGCACCTGTTGTCAAGGTTTGCTGAAGGATCTCTGAACTAAAAACCTGTTACTGGGCCATACACACAGTGATATTTGTGCAACGAGATGGGTCATGAAGTCTTTGGATTGTAACTTTTTAGATGTCTTTGTTTGTTACTCCGTGGAAGGGACTGATAAGGGACTTGCTGCCTCACGACTCATATTATCCAGGGGGTTTAATGAGACAGAGAGAGAGAGAGAGAGAGAGAGAGAGAGAGAGAGAGAGATAGAGGTCCCCTACCCTGGACTTGAGCTGGCCCACCTTGACAGTGTGAGGGGTCTGGGACCATCTGGCCTTTGCGTGTTTGCCAGGTCTCCCGTCACTTGCACCAGTGGACCTGGGTTCAGGCTGAGTGGACAGACAGGAAGTGTAGTGTTCCCCTCGCCATGCTCCCTAACTTCCATGCCAAGCAGAGAGGGGGAAGGAGGAGTTTTTGTTGTTGTTGATATGATTGCCTTTGGCAAATTCAGTCTCAGACCTTGTATGGCCAGCCATAAGACGCCAGTCATTTGTTTTGTTGCGGTAAACAGTTGAGGCGGCACACAGTCCTGTGTTGAGAGCATTGCTGCAGTGTTTAGTTGTCAGCAGCAAAACTGTATGTCGTCTCGTAGAGAAGACAGGGCAGGGTTAGTGCTATCCAGCACTAACCCTTGGGATGTCTCTACCCTAAACGCTAACACTAAGCTTAACCCCTACCATTACCCTTACCCTAACCATAACCATAACCTTTATCTCATCCTAACCTTAACCCTTACCCTTACTCTAACCATAACCATAACCTTTATCTCATCCTAACCTTAACCCTTACCCTTACTCTAACCATAACCATAACCTTTATCTCATCCTAACCTTAACCCTTACCCTTACTCCAACCATAACCATAACATTTATCTCATCCTAACCTTAACCCTTACCCTTACTCCAACCATAACCATAACCTTTATCTCATCCTAACCTTAACCCTTACCCTTACTCCAACCATAACCATAACCTTTATCTCATCCTAACCTTAACCCTTACCCTTACTCCAACCATAACCTTTATCTCATCCTAACCTTAACCCTTACTCTAACCATAACCATAACCTTTATCTCATCCTAACCTTAACCCTTACCCTTACTATAACCATAACCATAACCTTTATCTCATCCTAACCTTAACCCTTACCCTTACCCTAACCATAACCATAACCTTTATCTCATCCTAACCTTAACCATTACCCTTACTCTAACCATAACCATAACCTTTATCCCATCGTAACCATTTTAAATGTCAACATCAACGGGGTGACGTCAGAGTTGGACGTCCCACGGTCCCCGGATAGCAAGGGCCGACAGGACAGTGAGCCTCTCACTAGTGCATGATGGGATATGCCCTCGGACACTGGCGAATGAGCCGAGCCCTCCTGCCAGCTATTTGTAGGACACACACACGCTTGTAGGACAGCGACTGTCCGCAAGGTCAGACTAGGCAGCAGTGTATACGGTTGTTTTTCTCTCAGTGTTTCTCTCTCTCTGTATCTCGGGGGGTGGTTGGACGCAGTGTGCTGCCTGCCTCCCCAGGTCTCTCCCCTATCTGGTCAATATGAGCACGCAGCTTGTGAAGATCAATTTGGGGGTCAATACCTCTCAGGCGCCTGCCTCTTTGTGTTCTCACTGATTTAGCTTCCTCCAACCCCCAGCCCTCTTTTTTTACTCTTTTTTTCCCCCCTCCTCTCTTTTCTCTTAACGACCCGGGCTCTTAAATACGTCGCCCTGCTGAAATTAGAGACGCAGTAGTAAATCTGGGACGCTGAGCGCCCACTCTTTCCACCAAACACCATAAACCTAGCCCCTCATCAGGAAAGCACACAGCTGTCTCTGCTGCAATACACCCCAACAAGCAGACAAACACACGCACGCAGACGATAAGATGGCGGCACAGAGGAGGGCACGAGCCTTGCTGGTTCCTGCTCGACTTTGCTTATTTTAATGGCTATTTTTGCGTTAATTATTCCTTTTTTTCGTTCAGAATGTTCGTGCAATACTTTCCTACTTCCGGATCATGAATTGGAAGCTACACACTTGTCTCTCAGCCTCCCGGATCAGGAATACTACCTTCGCTCTTTCGTTCCGTTCCACAGCGGGCTTACCTGTTGCCCCTGGCCGAGATGACCGAAGGCTACGCCGGCGACAAAGAAAGAAAAGAGGGACTTGTGAAGCTGGTTGAGAGGGTACCAAGAGTGTGCAAAGCTGTCATCAAGGCAAAGGGTGGCGATTTTGAAGAATCTCAAATGTAAAATATATTTGGATTTGTTGAACACTTTTTTGGTTACTAGATGATTCCATATGTGTTATTTCATAGTTTTGATGTCTTCACTATTATTCTACAATGTAGAAAATAGGGAAAATAAAGCAAAACCCTTCAATGAGTAGGTGTGTCCAAACTTTTGACTGGTACTCTATGTCACAGAGGACCAACAACACCACCACCACTGTTGTCTGGAGGGCACAGCAGCGTCTCTACTTCTTTAAGTCGGCTGAAGAAATTTGGAATGCCGCCCCGGGTTCCTCTCCAAATATTACCGCTGCACCATCGAAACCATCCTGGTCGGTTGCATCACAGCCTGGTACGGAAATTGCTCCGTCCATGACCACAAGGCCCTCCAGCGGATGGTGCAGACTGCCCAGGTCATTACTGGGACCTTGCTCCTACCCATCCAGGACATCTACTCGAAACAGTGCCTGAGGAAGGTCTGCGGCATCATTAAGGATCCCACACACTCAAGCCACGAGCTGTTCTCTCCCTTACCGTCGGGCAGATGGTATTGAAACATGAGGTCTAATACCAACAGGCTCAGAGACCGTTTCTATCTACAAGCCATCAGACTGCTGAACACTTGAACTGGACTGAACACCTGCTCGGATTCTCCACACATTAGCAACGCACGCACGCACGCACGCACGCACGCACACACACACACACACATATACATTCATGCTACACACACTGCTGAGACCAGACTCTTACTATACTGCTCAGTTTATCCCTCTCTTCCCCCGAAAAACAAGTGTAAATATTGGACCATAAATTGTGCCTTCCTGCTTTATACTCGTATTAAAATGTTTGTTCTATTCTACCGAGCCATTTACTTTGTGTTCGTGTGCTCATCTCGTACGATCTCTTATTGTTGCTGCGTTGTCGAGAAGAAACCTGCAAGTAAGCACTTCGTTGAGCCGTGCGTATCCCGCACATGTGTGGAATAAAACGTGAACGCAAGCAACAACACAAAGGTAGCCGTGGTGACATGATCCTGTTGCGAATGACGGCGAGGGTTTATTGTCATCCCTTGATACTTCCTCATACGTCACTCTTGGCAACAACAACAAAAAAAACAGAAATAGTCAAAGCAGGAAGGAACCATTAATCACACTTCTACAGCATGACAGGTATAGATCTACTCATTTGCTGGTCATTGCCTGCTATAATGATAGAGATTTGGATGTTTTGGCACTCGCCACCTTCACCTGTAGGTGGGGCTAGATTAGGGTTTGCCAAACCCCCCCGTGCACGTTTTTGTTTCCCCCTAGCACTACACAGCTGATTCAAATAATCAACTAATCATCAAGCTTCGATCATTTCAATCAGCTGTGTAGTGTTAGGGCAACAAACAAACAAAAACGTGCGCTCCTTGGGGTCCCCGGGGCCGAGATTAAGGGCCCAAGTCCAGGCCATAGAAATATGTATTGCTGCTTAGCTGTATGCAAGATGTTCCCGAGGTTGTTTGTCAGGGTTCATTGGCAAATTGCAGGCACCCGTTTGCATCACACATCAAACGACAACACATTAGAAATAGTGCCAGATTACACGTAGCCACACTCCCAGACAGACAGAGGAAGGACCTGTAGGATGACGTGTTGGAAAACGCATAAAGAGACGTGTCACGAATATCACCATATAACCACTGGCATTATTGTCTCATTCAAGTTCTCGGAGCGTGTATTGAAGGGTTTTAGGTTCATTTATATGATATTTTTGTAAGATAAAGTGGCCAGAGGTTTCACATAGGGTGTTTGGATTGTTCCTGATTTCTAGAGATGTTTGGAAATGCCAGATTAGAAGTTCTGGGTTCGATGACTGAGGGCATGGTAGCGTGCTGGCAGGTTAGGTAACGAAGCGTTAGGGAGCGGCGGGGTTGTCAGGACTTGTCAGGGTGGTACGGCCACACTTGCAAACGCTAGAGAAACGTTTCACTTTAATCTCCGTGGCAAAAATTGCGCATCGGCCAATTCAAATCGTTGATTTTACTTGCCTGTGATAGTTACATTATGGCTGGTCCCTTCAGATAGGCTGGGACACGTTAGTCCTACCAAGACCTGACCAAGTGGCAGTGATTATATCTGTTATCAAGTTCTGCATCAGATCACTCCAAAGGTTTCTATAGGTGGACATGACCGAACACTTTTTCATGAACACGTCGTGCGTTGTGCGTTAAGGACAGGCCCTTAGCCGTGGTATATTGGCCATATACCATCCCTCTCTCTCTCTCCCTCACACACGAGTATGGAGGACCGGCAGTGAACAGTATTTTCCTTAACAAAAAAGCTTTTGACAGGAGGGGGCTGTAAACTCACAGTTAAAGCGATGGTGATCACGGTACATGACAGCTATTTGATCCAGAAATCCATAAGGCTCCTCATCTTTTTTTTTTAACGACATACAATAAACTCACGTACCTCATTTAAGGACCTCCTTTATATTTCTTCGTAAAAGGCACAAGGATGTGTGAAACGGATGTTCCAGTCCGTGTGTGGAACAAAAGTGAAGCTGTAATTTGGAGGTTTTAAAATACACCTCTGGTGGCCAAGTTGACTCATTTGAAGAAACCCCATTGGTTGGTGGATATAAAGTATTTAATAGGCTGTTACGGAATTTGTTACGGGAAATAATTACATTTACATTACATTACATTTAAGTCATTTAGCAGACGCTCTTATCCAGAGCGACTTACAAATTGGTGCATTCACCTTATGACATCCAGTGGAACAGCCACTTTACAATAGTGCATCTAAATCTTTTAAGGGGGGTGAGAAGGATTACTTTATCCTATCCTAGGTATTCCTTAAAGAGGTGGGGTTTCAGGTGTCTCCGGAAGGTGGTGATTGACTCCCGTCCTGAGGGAGGGAGTGTGTTCCACCATTGGGGAGCCAGAGCAGCGAACAGTTTTGACTGGGCTGAGCGGGAACTGTACTTCCTCAGTGGTAGGGAGGCGAGCAGGCCAGAGGTGGATGAACGCAGTGCCCTTGTTTGGGTGTAGGGCCTGATCAGAGCCTGGAGGTACTGAGGTGCCGTTCCCCTCACAGCTCCGTAGGCAAGCACCATGGTCTTGTAGCGGATGCGAGCTTCAACTGGAAGCCAGTGGAGAGAGCGGAGGAGCGGGGTGACGTGAGAGAACTTGGGAAGGTTGAACACCAGACGGGCTGCGGCGTTCTGGATGAGTTGTAGGGGTTTAATGGCACAGGCAGGGAGCCCAGCCAACAGCGAGTTGCAGTAATCCAGACGGGAGATGACAAGTGCCTGGATTAGGACCTGCGCCGCTTCCTGTGTGAGGCAGGGTCGTACTCTGCGGATGTTGTAGAGCATGAACCTACAGGAACGGGCCACCGCCTTGATGTTAGTTGAGAACGACAGGGTGTTGTCCAGGATCATGCCAAGGTTCTTAGCGCTCTGGGAGGAGGACACAATGGAGTTGTCAACCGTGATGGCGAGATCATGGAACGGGCAGTCCTTCCCCGGGAGGAAGAGCAGCTCCGTCTTGCCGAGGTTCAGCTTGAGGTGGTGATCCGTCATCCACACTGATATGTCTGCCAGACATGCAGAGATGCGATTCACCACCTGGTCATCAGAAGGAGGAAAGGAGAAGATTAATTGTGTGTCGTCTGCATAGCACTGATAGGAGAGACCATGTGAGGTTATGACAGAGCCAAGTGACTTGGTGTATAGCGAGAATAGGAGAGGGCCTAGAACAGAGCCCTGGGGGACACCAGTGGTGAGAGCGCGTGGTGAGGAGACAGATTCTCGCCACGCCACCTGGTAGGAGCGACCTGTCAGGTAGGACGCAATCCAAGCGTGGGCCGCGCCGGAGATGCCCAACTCGGAGAGGGTGGAGAGGAGGATCTGATGGTTCACAGTATCGAAGGCAGCCGATAGGTCTAGAAGGATGAGAGCAGAGGAGAGAGAGTTAGCTTTAGCGGTGCGGAGCGCCTCCGTGATACAGAGAAGAGCAGTCTCAGTTGAATGACTAGTCTTGAAATGATAATAATGATAATAATGACTGTCATCTGGCGAGGTTAACATGGGACTAACCTGTGCCAGGTGATCTGATGGGACCATCTACAATGTAGTGTTCATATCATTTGCAAGTAAATCAACGATTTTAATTGGCTGATCGGCATTTTGAATGGATAATGTTCGCAAATGTGCCCCTCCCCCGGGGTCAAAAGATATTGATTGCAGAGGGATGGGCTGCAATTACGGAGAGCCACTTGGTGAGTTGAGCAGGCATGGGTTTATTTTACAGTGCATTCGGAAAGTATTCAAACCCCTTCCCTTTTTCGTTATGTTACAGCCTCATCAGCCTCATCAATCTACATACAATATCCCATAATGACAAAGCAAAAACTGATTTTAAGAAAGGTTTGCAAATGTATTAAAAATGAAAAACTTAAATATCACATTTACATAAGTATTCAGACCCTTTACTGAATACCTTGTTGAAGCACCTTTGGCAGGGATTACAGCCTTGAGTCTTCTTCGGTATGACGCTATAAGCTTGGCACACCTGTATTTAGGGAGTTTCTCCCATTCTTCTCTCCAGATCCTCTCAAACTCTTTCAGGTTGGATGGGGAGTGTCGCTGCACAGCTATTTTCAGGTCTCTCCAGATATGTTCGATCGGGTTCAAGTCTGGGCTCTGGCTGGGCCACTCAAGGACATTCAGAGACTAGTCTCAAAGCCACTCCTGCGTTGTCTTGGCTGTGTGTTTAGAGTCATTGTCCTGTTGGAAGGTAAACCTGAGAGCTCTGGAGCAGGTTTTCATCAAGGATCTCTCTGTAGTTTGCTCCGTTCATCTTTCCCTCAAAGCTGACTAGTGTCCCAGCCCCTGCCACTGTAATACATCCCAACAGCATGACACTGACATCACCATGCTTCACCGCAGGGATGGTGCCAGGTGTCCTCCAGACGTGACGCTTGGCATTCAGGCCAAAGAGTTCAATATTGGATTCATCAGACCAGAGAATCTTGTTTCTCATGGTCTGAGAGTGCCTTTTGGCAAACTCCAAATGGACTGTCATGTGCCTTTTAATGAGGAGTGGCTTCCGTCTGGCCACTCTACCATTAAGGCCTGATTGGTGGGGTGCTGCAGAGATGGTTGTTCTTCTGGAAGGTTCTCCCATCTCCACAGAGGAACTCTGGAGCTCTGTCAGAGAGACCATCAGGTTCTTGGTAAACTCCCTGACCAAGGCCCTTCTCCCGCGATTGCTCAGTTTGGCAGGGCGGCCAGCTCTAGGTAGAGTCTTGGTGATTCCAAACTTCTACCATTTTTAAGAATGGTGGAGGCCACTGTGTTCTTGGGGACCTTCAGTGCTGCAGAAATGTTTTGGTACCCTTCCCCAAATCTGTGCCTCACCACAATCCTAGTCTCGGAGGTCTACAGACAATTCCTTCGACCTCATGAGTTGATTTTTGCTCTGACAAGCACTGTCAACTGTGGAGCCTTATATAGACAGGTGTGTGCCTTTCCAAATCATGTCCAATCAATTGAATTCACCACAGGTGGACTCCAATCAAGTTGTAGAAACATTGATGGAAACAGGATGCACCTGAGCTCAATTTTGAGTCTCAAGCAAAGGGTCAGAATAGTTATGTAAATAAGGTATTTCTGTTTTGTTTCTAAAGACCTGTTTTTGCTTTGTCATTATGGGATATTGTGTTTAGATTGATGAGGAAATACATGTATTTATTCAATTTTAGAATAAGGCTGTAACATAACAAAATGTGGAAAAAGTTAAGGGGTCTGAATACTTTCCGAATGCACTGTATATAACCATACCTGTCCTGTCCTGTACCGTCCTGTCCTGTCCTGTACCGTTGGCTAGCCAGTGACAGCTCGAATCCCAGTCCCAGAGACATAAACAGACCAAAATGACGCGACGTCGTTCCTCATCTCCCGCGCGGCATCTGACAAAAGTCTCCTCTCCCAAAGTGTCGTGTGATTGAAAGGCCCCCGTGGAGCCCAGTGACATTATGGTAATTGTCATTACCGGGGCTGGAGTGCGTGCGTGACTGACGCCATTAGAGCGAGCGCAATTACAGTAGGCTTTGGCGACCTTGCTGACTGGAGGAGGTCAGGGCTTCTCATTAGAGTGTGGTGGAAGGCAGCCCAGTGTCTCCGCTATGCCAATCAATAAGAGCGCAGCTCAGCCCGCACTAATCACGGCCGCCACCACGACGCAGCCCAGACACACAGCCCATCACCCCGCCCCCCACCACCCCCACTCTACACCATTACCCTCCCACCAGTACCCGGCATCGCATTCCCTCTCTCTCCCTCACACACACAACTCCTCTGACTCACCATTCCCCACCTGTACCTGAGTAAGACCACCAGACCTGGGTTCAAATACACGTGTATTTGATTATTTGTTATTTAATTACTTATTTTCTGTGTATTTTCAAATAATATGGCCCGGATCAACTACTCCTATAGCCAATCCTTATTTCAAAATACATTTCTTCAAATACCAAACAGACCTGGGCCCATATCCACAAAGAGTCTCAGAGTGGAAAATTGGTCGTAGCTTAGGGTAGACATTTTACTCCTACTCTTATGGGTAAAAATAAACAGCTATACATGAAGCCTCTTTAGTCATAAGACTCCCACCTAGTTGACAGATATTTAGGGGACCTTGTGAGCTCTCCTAACCAGTTAAGAGTTACCAGCAGGTGTCTTGATAATAGAACAATGCAGTGTGTCAGTGGTTCCTCCTGGGCCACATGCAATTGTTTTGGAGTGGTTAAAAGAATGTCTTAATATTTCTTTTTTGATTTAATCAATCCATAAATAACATAGTCCTAAGTGTAACAGTAGGCTTGTTTCCACATCAATTTCAACAAAAATAAATCAATGTGATGAAATTGAATTAATTTAGAAAACTGATTGGATTTGCAAAACGAAATCAATGTAAGGGAATTTCATGTTTTTTTCAACCAGCTTTTAACCTAAATCCAATGGCGTGGTGATTTTTTTGGGTTGATTTCACGTTGAATTCATGTTAGTTGACAATTCAACCAAATGCAAATCAAAACTAGACGTTGAACTAACATCTGTGCCCAGTCGGCTGTCTCATGCGCTTATTGTCACGAGCCCTATTTCACGTTACATGCTGAAACACTTAGAACTTCTAGGCAAATACATTTATTTCAAGTTACCCGTTGGAGCACAACATCAGATTATTTCAAAAGATGCCTGCCTACATTGGGTTTACCTATAAATTCGACAATTGAAGGATTGAATTATGCTAACTTTGATTGTGTTCAATGAAAATGATAGATCTTTCGAACCATTGTATGCAACATTATCGGCAAGTGACTTGATGCCTACTGTGCCAAAGCGATTTAGTTGTTAAACGAGTTACCAAGTGTGTTGATATAGGTAATATTGTCAAAGTTCCGTTTTTAACAACCTTCAGAATTGATTTTTTTTTTTTAAAGGTTGTGCATGCCAACATATTAGTCAATAATTAAGAATAGGCAAAGTGACCGTGTCAGGCGAAAGTTATATCAAACGTTTTACCATTGCAACATTTGATGTACAGTTACATTCACGTGTTTGTCTGAAGCGTGCTATAGAGTTCCCAGCTGGCGATGGGTTATTCCCCATCGTTTGCAACAATGTCAATGAGCGTCATCGCTGTCTTTGCTCTGTGGTACCTCAAACATCGTGATTACCAGCTGAGATAAACTTGAATGAGTTGATTTTACTCCTGGCTCAGAGTTTTGTCTTGGCAGTGTGGTAAAGGCCCAGTGCACTCCAAAACATGATTTCTTGTATTTTAAATATATTTCCACACTATGAGGTTGGAATAATACTTTGAAATTGTGAAAATGATTAAAGCCCTTTAAGTGTTAGAGTATGTTTTGAAAATACCTATCTGTCTGTAGCTGTTATAGACCTGTCTATAACCGCTAGTTATCCCCTCCCGCTCAGACCAGTCCTAGACAGTCCTAGCAAAATTCTTGCTTGTGAAATTGCTATTTTCTAAGAAGATGTTTTTTTCTTCCATTTTGACCATTTAAATTGAAAACAATCACAGGAAGGTACTTATTTTGTATTCCAGAAATTATTTGATATTGAGATTTTAAAAAAAACGTCTGTATTCCACCTTTAACATTATTCTAAATAACAAAAATAGTTTGTTGTACCCAGGTCTGAGGACCACCACAGCCCTCATTACTAAAGCTCTATACGGAAACACCAGATATAGCAATGTGTGAAACACACTGGACATGCTATGCCCAGACATATAGTGTCGTAGTGCTGTTTGTATTACAGCGTTGATTGGGATACAAGAGTGTTGTATGTCTGTGTGTTAAGATGTCTTGGAGGTTTTTGTGTGTAACAACACAGTAGTGTACTTTGTGAGGCAGTGTGAGGTATGTGGTGTGACTGTGTGTGAGGGTGTGTAAGTGTGCTCTCTGTGTTAAGTGTAGTATAATGCGCTGTGTTGTGTGTCCCAGGCGGTAAGAGCATGAATTACTGGAGGGCCGTAATAAAGGCAACTAAAATACAACTTTGGAGAGGGGGGTCTGTAAATATCGATAATTTGACCTAGATGCACGCGCAAGGCGCATCAATGTCACTGCCGAAAGCATCCGAGCGAGCGAAACAGTGCAAATCTCAGTGTGTGCAGACAATGCGAAGCTCCCTCAAATGCTTTCTCCGGTAAGATAGATTCAGCTACTTGAGGATTGAAGGGAAATGATGAAACATGGAGAGACAAAGAAAGAAAAAGGATTTCAATTGTTTTGTTTCTGTTTTTATGACTAAAATGTTTGGGGAAGCATGGCTTCCATTGGCATCCGTGAACACACACCACTGTATAGGCCTAATGTCATCACACCTTTAAGGTGTTTGAAACAGATCCATCCAATGGAAGTGATTCGTTTGACAATCAGATGAAAACATCATGACTGACTGTGTTCATGCCACATTAAAATGTAATACATTTTTTTACCTTGAAATGACGTATTCATTTGTAGGCCCATGAAAACGTTTCACTCAATAGAGGTATAATTCACACTCTGCAGGGTGATGTGCAGTGTGTGTGATGTGTAGCACAGTTCGCTATGTGAGAGTGTGTATGGATATACGTGTGTGTGTGTGCAGTTTAGTGTGCTCTCTTTGTGAGAGTGTGCAGTATAGTGTGCTGGGCTGTATGGTGTGAGGTATGCGGTGTGGCTCGGGGCAGGCAGTCAGGCTGTGAGTCAGTTGTCCTCGGAGACCGAGGGGGAGGGGTGGCCGGCCGGAGGGCTCCAGGCACCAGCACATTTCCGCACTCCAGTGGTTCAGTCACCAGCCGGGCCTATTAAATCAAGGGCCCCTTTCGACAAAGACTGCCAATTATGCCCTGCCGAGACGCAATTTTTTTTTTCTCTCTCTCTCTCTCTCTCTCTCTCTCTCTCTCTCTCTCTCTCTCTCTCTCTCTCTCTCTCTCTCTCTCTCTCTCTCTCTCTCTCTCTCTCTCTCTCTCTCTCTCTCTCTCTCTCTCTCTCTCTCTCTCTCTCTTCTCTCTCTCTCTCTCTCTCTCTCTCTCTGTCATTCTCTCACTCGGCCTGCCTCACTCTCCCGGGCTACTGTCCAACGGGAAAACCTGATCTCATCTCTGCCAATCCCCTGGTTTCTGTGCGACTCACACAGCCGTGGTGGAGAAGGGGAAAAAAGCCCCTTACGTGGGCTGATCTTTGCGGTGGTGGCTTCAACTGCGGCCTAACGCTGGTGCCCCATGGCTGTTCTGGCTGGCTGCCAGTGTGCCTCCCCACTCTCCCTCTCTACAGCATGTCTCCCTCCCCCCTCTCTCTGCAGCAAGTCTCCCTCTTTCTCTCTGTCCTCCCCCTCACTGACCCTCTCTCCTCTCTCTGCCTCACTTGTCCCCTTGCTAGGATGGACTTTAGTCACTTTTGGGACAGTGTTCTAGCATCAGGAGGGACATAAAACAGGAATGGGCTTGACTTCTAGCTGTCCTCTGCAGCGTGCAGTGTATGCTGTGCTGGGAATTCGTCCTCAGTGTTTAGAAGACGTGATCAGTCTCTGCCTTGCGTTATTTTCCTTACCTGCTCAGTAGCGGTACAAAAAAAATCTTCTGTCAGGTTTTTTTTTTTTTTTTTTTAAGATCTGAGGTTCAGCCTTTTTTTCTCCCCCAAATGACATGGAAATGACTGTGCTGATCTGTGAGAATCAATCATCCTCTTTGCAAATGAGGTTTTTAGTCCCTGGGTCTCCCTTATACTCTCTCTGTATCCAGGTCCACTACACCAAGGCAAGTGGAATGGCAGTGGAATGGGGATTCTGGAATGAGGTAGCCCCTGTCTGTCTGTGTGGTGTATGTATTGCCCTGTGTGTGTGTGTGTGTGTGTGTGGTGTGTTTATTTCCCTGTGTGTGTGTGTTGTGTGTATTGCCCAGTGTGTGTGCATGTGTAAAGGCAGTGGGGGGCTGGGGGGGATTGGCTCTGACAGAGATGCCACAGGGAGGTGACCTCAAGCTGGGCGCTGCTGTGTTTCGTCAACACGCCTTCCTTCTGCAGAAGACACGAGTCCCTTGAGATTGCCCCGAGCTTTTCTCCCCCAGCTTTCACTCTCTCCCTCTCCCACTCAGTCCCCTCCTCTAACCCCTCTCTGTTTTTCTATTCCTCCACAGTCATTCTGGACAGAGAGGTAGAGGACAGAGAATACGTTTTGAGCTTTTTGCTTCATAGATTCCTTTTGAAAACGATCAAAAGAGCTCTATGTGACATGCCACTCACTCAACACTCAGTCCTGTGTCAGATGCTGTCATTGTTTCCAGAGGACGTGTCTCCAATAATATCTCCCAGTTTGACCAGTTGCCGATGTGTTGATTTGATATCAGTGGGCTGTGGACCATGGCAAAGGCTCAGTTAACAGAAAGGGTTGGAGAGATGGAGAACGAAGGGAATTTCGACAGAGAGAGAGAGAGAGAGAGAGAGAGAGAGAGAGAGAGAGAGAGAGAGAGAGAGAGAGAGAGAGAGAGAGAGAGAGAGAGAGAGAGAGAGGGGGGGGGGGGGGGGAAGGAGAAGAATAAGACAACAGCGGGTAATAAAGAGCGGTATAGGGAGCTGTGTCTGGGTGAGTGTTCTCTTCCTCTCCTCTCCTCGTAGGTGGGGGTGACAGATGCTTGTTTACCGGCCTCATTATGTCAGCGAAGGGCTGGCTGTCCTCGGAGGCTGTGGCAGGTCACGCCATGCCCCTCCGTCCGGCTCTCTCCCGCCGTCCACCCACTGAGACCCTGCTACCCTGACCACTCTACCCAGACACACTGCCCTCAGGACAGAGTGAAGGGGAATGACTGTCTGTACCATTACATAAATGAACAGACGTTACCTGCACACTGTTAATACTCCCATAGACGGCAGATTCTATTGTGAACTTTGCAAACATACTCGTTCAGGTGAGGCTTTTTCGTCAAGGTAGACTACCGGCCTCATGATCAGAGGTCCAATAGCGGAACACGGTGAGAAGGATTCTTAGCTGAAGTTTGATTTAGTGGCAATGGGATGCAGTTGCTGATATTTTTGATGCAGCGGAGGCTGGTGAGGGGAGGACGGCTCATAATAATGGCTGGAACGGAGTGAAATGGAATAGCATCAAACACGTGTCTTTGACGTATTTGATACCATTCCACATTTGCCACCCCAGCCATTACCACGAGCCCGTCCTCCCCAATTAAGGAGCCACCAACCTCCTGTGTTTTGGTGAAGCGTCAGTATGGGCACAATATCTAATTGTCTCCAAGGATTCTTCAGAGTTTCTCTCCCTAGAACGCCATTGTTTGTGTGGTATGTGAGTGCACAGTATGCATAAATGACAAATGGTGTGATCATTCGTATGAGCATGTATCCGTGTGTGTACATTACCGAGGAAGCCTGTGTGTGTGTGTGTGTGTTCCTCTCCGTGTTCCAGTCCCCACATCTATAATCCCTTTTATTGAAATCCGTGTCACCTGCCGCCCGTGCAGTCCAGCGCCCTGAAGCGCCAGTCTGCTGGCATAGTGACGGGCACTGCGGCGAGAGACAGAGGGAGACAGAAAGAGAGAGATGGAGAAAGAGAGAGATGAGAAAGAGAGAGATGGGGGAGAGAGAGAGAGAGAGAGAGAGAGAGAGAGAGAGAGAGAGAGAGAGAGAGAGAGAGAGAGAGAGAGAGAGAGAGAGAGAGAGAGAGAGAGAGAGAAAGGTATAACACAATTATACTGCAAATGTGTCAGTTACCACACATAATGGGAAACTTAGTTGCAAAATGTGATTAAATATTCCGAGACTACCGTCTGTGCGTGTGTGTGTGTGCACATAAACATTTGTATTTCAGTGATGTTAATATGCAACAGAGAGATGACAGGTCACAGACGAGAGCAGGGTTGGAGTTGGTCAAGTGTGGGACACATGACCATAACATTCAACCAACTGTTCAATTCATTTCTCACTCTAATCATGTTAGGCATGTTTTTTTTTAGTTTGTTGGACAAAACAGTCAATCCAGCGTGTATGGATAGTCCCTGTTCCTTTGTCCTGTGTAATGAAATCTGCGTGTGTTCACATTCCCATTTCATTGTTTTGGTAGAGTCCTATGGGCCATGTACTATTGAGGCTGTCTGTAACACTGCCCACTCTCTGTTCGTCTTCGTCTAGTATGGGCTGTAGAGTCAGGGCGGCCATATTGGATGTGAGAAAAGGTAGAGCTTGTTGTCCCTCTGGTTTCTCCCCCAGTGTGTTTTACCTCCGTGCTTCTGCTCGCCTCTCCTATACACCTGGGAGATAGGCTGGCTGTATATTCTGTAGAGGGAAGGAGAGAAAGATTGGAGGGAAGGAGGGAGGGGAGATAAAGACAGTGGGAGGGAGGGAGAGAGGGAGGGAGGATGGAAGAAAGCGGCAGGCAATCTTGCAAACCTGTGACATATGAATTATTAACAAACTCAGACTAAATGCGTAAAGTCTCTCCCTCTTGTTCATTCTCTCTCCTCTTCCCTCTCTTCCTCACTCTCTCCCTCTAATTTACCCTCCTCTCCCTCTCCCTGGAAAACACTCACTTTTTTCCTTCTCTCCCCTACACGCAAGCGCACACACACACACACACACACACACACACACACACACACACACACACACACACACACACACACACACACACACACACACCCTCCTAGCCTGCCTCTTTTTGTGGAGTTTTCTTATTTTTTTCACGGTGAGGTGCCGTGTGCTGCTCGTAAAATGAAGTGGAGCATGTCGGAATGGGGGGTGTTGGGAGGGTGACAACAGTGTCAGGCATAGGGCCCATAGAGGGAGACTGGAGGGAGAGTGAGGGAGGACACAGTGAGGGACAGAGAGAGAGGTAGAGGTGGAGAGAGTGGGGACTGGGGGAAAGTGAGATCGAGCGAGGGGGGAGTGAGAGGAAGTAGGAAGAGAAAAATACGGGATGGAGGTAGGCTGAGAGTCCAGAGGCAATGAGCGAACAGAGAGGGAGAGAAAAAGAGAGGGTGAGAGAGAGAAGGGAGGCAGCGCCAGTCAGAGTGAGTTTCAGGTGCTGTTTCTCAGGTGTGGATCAGTTCATTAGTGCAGGAAACGGGCCTCTCTGCAGCTCAACGCACAACCCAAGAGTTTCATGCACAAACACACCAACACAATATAAACAAAGAAAGTATTCTCCATATCTTGAGGGTGTCTGCAACAAATAAGTGTGAAACAATGAATTCATCAAAGCCATGGCTTTCTGAATGGAGGTTGTGTTGCAATTTATGTTAGGTAGCAGAAGACTGAATAGGTGAATATTGTTGTCACTAGAATGTAGGGTTGTCCTCACTTAGAAATATGATGTGCTCCCTGATGCTGTCATAGTCTATGTAATGACAAATATGGTGCTCCCTGATGATGTCATAGTCTATGTAATGACAAATATGGTGCTCCCTGATGACGTCAGAATCTATGTAATGACAAATATGACATGCTTCCTGATGATGTCATAGCTGACGTAGTCTATGGTTGTCACGAGGGACTAGGTGGGTGCAGGAATCAGACACAGAGAGAGAGAGAGAGTAACTGAGTTGAAGTGCTTTACTCTTGCACACCAAAATAATAAGCCCAACACAATACAGGGCGCGTGACACTTTACAAGACAACCCAAAAACCACAGGGTGTCAAGTAAAGAAAATAAAATACACCACTACCTAACATGCACACACGTAACATTAAGATAATCCACCACTACCTAACATGTACACACGCAACATTAAGACAATCCACCACTACCTAACATGCTCACACGTAACATTAAGACAATCCACCACTACCTAACATGTACACACGTAACATTAAGATAATCCACCACTACCTAACATGCTACACACGTAACATTAAGACAATCCACCACTACCTAACATGTACACACGTAACATTAAGATAATCCACCACTACCTAACATGTACACACGTAACATTAAGATAATCCACCACTACCTAACATGCTCACATGTAACATTAAGATAATCCACCACTACCTAACATGCTCACACGTAACATTAAGATAATCCACTACCTAACATGTACACACGTAACATTAAGACAATCCACCACTACCTAACATGTACACACGTAACATTAAGACAATCCACCACTACCATTAAGACAATCCACCACTACCTAACATGTACACACGTAACATTAAGATAATCCACCACTACCTAACATGTACACACGTAACATTAAGACAATCCACCACTACCTAACATGTACACACGTAACATTAAGATAATCCACCACTACCTAACATGTACACACGTAACATTAAGATAATCCACCACTACCTAACATGTACACACGTAACATTAAGATAATCCACCACTACCTAACATGTACACACGTAACATTAAGATAATCCACCACTACCTAACATGTACACACGTAACATTAAGATAATCCACCACTACCTAACATGTACACACGTAACATTAAGATAATCCACCACTACCTAACATGTACACGTAACGTATCCACCATTAAGACAATCCACCACTACCTAACATGTACACACGTAACATTAAGATAATCCACCACACGTAACATTAAGACAATCCACCACTACCTAACATGCACTACCACGTAACATTAAGATAATCCACCACTACCTAACATGTACACACGTAACATTAAGACAATCCACCACTACCTAACATGTACACACGTAACATTAAGATAATCCACCACTACCTAACATGTACACACGTAACATTAAGACAATCCACCACTACCTAACATGTACACACGTAACATTAAGACAATCCACCACTACCTAACATGTACACACGTAACATTAAGACAATCCACCACTACCTAACATGTACACACGTAACATTAAGATAATCCACCACTACCTAACATGCACACACGTAACATTAAGACAATCCACCACTAACATTAAAATAATCACACCACTACCTAACATGTACACACCTAACATTAAGATAATCCACCACTACCTAACATGCACACACGTAACATTAAAATAATCCACCACTACCTAACATGTACACACGTAACATTAAGATAATCCACCACTACCTAACATGTACACACGATAATACCATTAAGACATTAAGATAATCCACCACTACCTAACATGTACACACGTAACATAAGATAATCCACCAACCTAACATGCACACACGTAACATTAAGATAATCCACCCACCACTACCTAACATGTACACACGTAACATTAAGATAATCCACCACTACCTAACATGTACACACGTAACATTAAGATAATCCACCACTACCTAACATGCTCACACGTAACATTAAGATAATCCACCACTACCCACCACTACCTAACATGTACACTAACATGTAACATTAAGATAATCCACCACTACCTAACATGTACACACGTAACATTAAGACAATCCACCACTAACATTAAGATAATCCACCACTACCTAACATGTACACACGTAACATTAAGATAATCCACCACTACCTAACATGTACACACGTAACATTAAGATAATCCACAATAACCACCGTAACTCCACCCTACCTAACATGTACACACGTAACATTAAGATAATCCCACATAAAACAAGGGCGGGTCAAACTACTACCTATAGGGAAGCTAATTAAACCAAAATACACACAGGTGAAACTAATAAGACAAAACCAACAGACAAACGAAAAAGGGATCGGTATCGGCTAGTAGGACGGCGACGACGACCGCCGAGCACCGCCCGAAACAGGCAGGGGAGCCAACTTCGGCGGAAGTCGTGACAATGGTGTGCCCCCCCCCATACACATATTCCATAAGCTCCTTCCATCCACAACCTGTCACACATAGATAACCATAATAGAGACTTTGTACTTGGACACAGCCGCTATGGGTGTTGTCTCCATGGACACGGTCTCTGTGGACACGGTCTCCGTGGAGGTCAATGCTTCTTTTTCAGTGGGATGAGGCAGGAGCTTCCCCAAACACACGCTGCTTGCTCTCCACCAGATATCCTCCCTCTGTGATTGGACGGCCAGGGGCCTTTTTTGACAGGACATCAGAAACACCCCCACTCATCTATCCCTGCTGAGAGCAGAGAAGCCCAGCTCCCCTCCCGCTGCTGGGACAGGAATCCTAGGGCAGCAGGGTCAAGGTCCACCTACAGTCCCCTGAAGCCCCTCAGTCCCCTAGGACCCCTCAGGACAGCTGGACTAGAACCACAGGGCTGATGGGCATAGAGGGCATGACATTTGATGGTCTACTATGCGGAGGAAACCACAGTGAACAAGGTGAGAGAGATCTCGTCATCTTTAGATTATTCAGCATTCATTGGATCACATGGTTTGTCATGTTTTGATCTTCATCTCAAGGGTGGACATTCTGGGGTATGGACAAGAAGCTAGGGTTCGGGTTAAGGATAACCATGATTAAACCTAACCATGATACAACCTCATTTGCCATGGCTGCATACTTCAAGCACAGCTACAGTCATAATTTATTACTGATTCATAATGATAGGTTAAGGAATGACTAACAGTCCAGAAACAAACAGTAAACACTATCCGTTATAAATGTTAAAGGACAGATCATTTGGTATTTTAAGAGCCAGTCAGAAGAGTGGATGCACATGACATCAGGTAGAGAGAGACTATTGAATGTATTTATGTTTACAAAAAACACAGAGGCCGGGTGCACTTAGTGACAATCACACTCACACATTGATGACACACGTTGCAGGGACAGCTGCAGTGACCATACAGTGGACCAGGGAGGACAGTCTCTCTGGCCCTGACAGCCTGCCTCACCATGGCAACACTTCTCACTGTGCAGGCCCTGCAGCTGTATCAGCCGCCTGCGCACTGCATGTAAACCAGGGCTGTAGCCTTATGCACGCACGCACGCACGCACACACACGCACACGCACACACACACACACACACACACACACACACACACACACACACACACACACACACACACACACACACACACACACACACACACACACACACTCTAAGAAATACAGAGTTGTTCGGAAAGGGATACAACTGCTTGTCACAGGGGTGGTACTCTGTAAGGTCATCGTTTGTAGTCCACAGGTACAAAAGTGTACTTTTAGAAAAGGTAGGATTTGCCTTTATAGGGAGCCATCACAGTGACAAAGCCATATGTAGGTGACAAAAAAATTTACCTCTACCATAGACCACAAACTGGTACAACACTTCCACTCACGGGTGGTCAAAAATAACTAACTGGAAGTCACACCCCCACTATAATATCCTAGTGTGCCTTGCCTTTTCGAGTGAATTGTAGCGTTACCACCTATGACTGTATTTGTTAGTGACAGAGAGACGTGGCTGTTGGATTCATTCATCATCATGAATCACGTCAATCTACTGGCATATCCTTTTCAATCTTTGTCGTATGAAGAGAAATTATAGATAAAATGTACCGGTGGTCATCGGCCACTGGACGTAAACATTACACAACAAGTCAGAAATCACAAATTCAATAATGAGTGGTTTGGAAGGAGTCAGTGGTTAACTGCAAGCGTTGCATGTTTTTGGTTCCCCTGCCTGCTATTCGGTGGGGGGGGGGGTTTGGTCCAAGTCTGGGTTTGAGGATTTAAAATGTCTGTCTGAAAGGGTCTCTTTTCCAAGCTTAAATGACAAACATTCACACACAACACCATGGGCCAGAAAGGGTTGAATACAATGACCATGCTGTCAATCCAGCATGACTTGTGCCTCGTTCAGAACAACTGGAAACTCAGAACTGGCAAATCTCAGACTTCAGTGAGTTCAAGACAACTTGGTACTCAGAATAAAACAAGCTCCGACTGGGAAGATACGTTTTGAACGGAACTTGGGCATCCTTCTAGAGCTCCGACCTGAACATCACTGACGTCATGATTCAAACTTGTTGATTTCAGCGTTCCCAGTTGTCATCCAGACAAATCTCTCTCAAGAAGAGTTAAGGCCTCAACATTGAATAGGCCTACCTGGTCGCAGATCGTTTGCTTGCACTTGCTTATACTTAGAGCTGAGTGTTAATGATATAAGTATAAACATTGTGAATTTACTGAACATAAATGCAATAATGTTTGTGTATGATTCAAAACTCATTTGGGCGTTGGGTATTATCGAAGGAGAATGTGGTTCTTATCGACATACACAAAAAAAAGCAGCCAGTGGAAACCGCATTTATTTAAGCAAGTCAGCCATATCAGCTATGTTTTTTAAAAAGGCAGTAAATGAGGCTGAATGAACTGTTTCACTGCCAGACAAGGCTCTGCTGATAGCCAGGTGTAGCGGTGGTAAGGATTCACTCCATTGTGCTGGAAAGAAAGCTCTGCTGTTGGGACAGCTTTACGTAATAGTTTTGTAGTGGATCACACTACCTCCACCTCTACCACTATCTCCACCTCTACCACTATCTCCACCTCTACCACTATCTCCACCTCTACCACTATCTCCACCACTATCTCCACCTCTACCACTATCTCCACCTCTACTTCTATTTCTACCTGTACCACTACCTCTACCACTATGTCTACCTCTACTTCTATTTCTACCTGTACCTCTACCACTACCACTACTGTACCTCTACCACTACTTTTACCACTACATCTACCACTACCACTATCTCTACCACTATCTCTACCTCTACTGCTACCTCTACCACTATTTCTACCACTACCTCTATCATTACCACTACCTCTATCATTGTCACTACCTATTTCACTACCTCTACCACTACTGTACCTCTACCACTACTTTTAACACTATCCCTTCCTCTGCCACTACCTCTACCACTACCTTTACCTCTACTTCTAACACTATCACAACCTCCACCACTACCTCTACCACTACCACTACCTACACCTAAACCTCTACCACTACTGTACCTCTACCTCTACCACTACCTACACCTCTACCACTATCACTACCTCTACCACTAACACAACCACTACCACTACCTGTACCTACACCTCTACCACTACCTCACTACCTCTACCTCTACCACAACCACTACCACTACCTGTACCTACACCTCTACCACTACCTGTACCTACACCTCTACCTCTACCACTACTGTACCTCTACCACTACTGTACCTCTAACACTACCTCTACCACTACTTCTATTTCTACCAGTACCTCTACCACTACCTTTATCACTACCACTACCTCTACCACAACCTCTACCACTACTGTAACTCTACCACTACTTATATTTCTACCAGTACCTCTACCATTACCTATACCACAACCTCTACCTCTCCCACTACCTCTACTGCTATGAATACTGTATTAGTACCACTGCTACTATGCTTTGTACTTCTGCAAAAGATATGAGTAATTATGTCACATACTAGCTTTACCATTAATAATGGAGTTCATAATTAATATACCAGTGATATGGATTTACTCTTTCAAATAAACAAGCACACAAGCAGATCTCCTCAACATACATGCTCTCTCTCTCTCTGGGTCCCCTGGTTTGTCCCCCTGCCCACTTCCTCTGCAGCCTGTGGTGTTTCCGTTGGGGTGAGAGAGTGCCAGCTCCCTCCCCCTGCTCCCCAGTGGGGTTCTGCCTCCCGGCATCTGTCAGGGCAGCTGTCTCCCCTCTTCACTCTGCACCGCACCACGCCGTGCCTCAACCGGCCTCCACGCAGCACTGTGTGCCACACACACTGCTCACATACACATACTGTGCTCATACACACATGCATGCCAGATCCACACACACATGGATGCCACACACACATGCCCGAAACACCCCTGCAACACACACATTTGAATGTATTGCCCCCCCCGCCCCAACCATCAACTCAAATACACCCACAGGTGACACGTTATTGGTCAGGAAAATGAAAATGAAGAAGGAGAACTTGGTGAAACAGGAGAAGCAACATCCAGCCACTCAGGGGACAACAGGAGGGAAGTAAAAGCAGACAGGAGAGATCAAAGGTGGTGGGGTAGCCTGAGTCCAGGTGTGCTAGGAGCTACGGGGAGTAAACATAGAGGCGCTCAGCTACGCAGGTGCTGCTTATCCTGAGCCTGGAGAGAGAGGCCCAGCAGAGAGAGAAAGAGAGCCAGGCTGATCCATCCTGGAACACAGAGGGCACTCTGGAAGAGGACGAGAGCAGCGGGCCAGAGAAGGGCGCACATGATTGTAGTTCTGACTGTGAGTCTGGAATCAACCCAGCACTGACAACCCTCATCCTCGCCTTCATCTCTCTCTCTCTCTCTCTCTCTCTCTCTCTCTCTCTCTCTCTCTCTCTCTCTCTCTCTCTCTCTCTCTCTCTCTCTCTCTCTCTCTCTCTCTCTCTCTCTCTCTCTCTCTCTCTCTCTCTCTCTCTCTCTCTCTCTCTCTCTCTCTCTCTCTCTCTCTCTCTCTCTCTCTCTCTCTCTCTCTCTCTCTCTCTCTCTCTCTCTCTCTCAAACATACTCTACTCCGCACTCTCTTTCTCTTACACCCCTTCACCCCAGGCTCCCGCCCCACCCCCCTCCTGGAGGTAGGGGTCCATCCAGCATGGATGCAGCTCTGATTAATTGGGCGCGACGCGGGGAAGTGGGTCTGGAAACTACCTGCCAATTTCCTTCAGCCTGTCCCCCACCCTATCCTCCCCCCTCCTCTTGGAGCGCACAAGTCGGCAGGTGGGCTGCTGGGAGGAGTGGCTGCCATGCAGGCAGCGTTGATATTCTGCCTGCGTCCAGCATGCCGGGCGCCCTACATTGCAGGAGCTCCCTCTGCCAGTGCCTGGCTTCAGCTTGGCTTTGGGCTGAGCACTGGAAACACTGAGGCTCTGACAGGATCCATGGACACACACAATGCCACAGCGACAGCGAAACACACACACACACAGATATTTCATTGTACGGTAATGATGCAGAGGAAGAAGCATGTACAGCTGGCTACTCCCACCTCTCTCTGCTCTGGCCCCTGCACTGAGAGAGAGAAGGAGAAAGAGAGGAATTTGGGGGAGTGGACTGGAGGAGGAAAGAAACATTGAAACAGAGTGAGGGAGGAGAGCCAGTGATAGACCCAGGTACAAAGTGAGATTTATAGCGGGAGAGAAGAATGAGGAAATAGATGGGGGACACAGAGAGAAAGAGAGATATTTACCTCATCCACATTCTGTAAACCGTCTGGATTACGCAGTGGAGCAGGAGGGAGTCTGTTTTAATGAAAGCACAGGAAGGGGGCAGCAGCTGGTGGCGTGTGTTTGAGCCGAGAGGATAAGACCCCCCTCCCAACACCCCTGTAGAGACTGAGCTCCTTTGTCCGCTCTGCTGCCGCCCGTCCTGGAGCGGGGCCCGAGCCGCGGGGGCCTGCCGGTGAGCCAACACCAGAACCGGAGCAGAACCAAGTTCAGCCTCTCTCTCACAGTGCTGGCTGGAGCCTGTCTCTCTGGACCCACAGAGCAGAGCTGCCTGCCTGGCGCCCACTCACCCTGCGCTTCTTCTGGACTTTTGGACTCTGGTGTGAGCTCTGCTCATTGTGTTGGGTGGGGAAAAGAGAAACGCAAAAAAAAAAAGAAGAAAAAAGCGACGTCAAACAGATTCGTTGGACAATATGAACGAGAGAGAGAGAGAGATGTAGAGAGAGAAAACCGAGAGGAGCAGGACCCAAGCTGCGGCAGAGAAATGGGACACTGCGTTCTCCAGCCACGCTCTCACGGAAAATGTCAGCCATTTTGAGAGGACTAATCTCTCTGCCTCGAGTTTACAAGTGAAGCAGCTGGACGTGTGGCCATACAGTGTCACGCAGTAAAATGAAGACCAATACAAAATCATTTGACTTTCATTTGTAATCATTTGTAGCCGCACACAAGATATGTTTTCCAAAATCGGAATTACGACACTTGTCCAGACCAAATTAGAGAAACATCCAAGCAAAATGTCTGATCCCCATAGAGTGTATGCTGAACAGTATGTTCATGTATCAGAATATGTATCAGAACAGGGTAACAGTAGGAGTTTAACTGTAATAAGATAAGACACCTTTATTACGTAACAACAGACACCTCTCTTCTGTGACTTACCCAAATTATGCCCAAATTGCTCTGGTGCTGCATTGGGGTGCATTAGACAGACATACTGTATCCTGGAGGCAGCATCGGTCCAGTATGCATTAGTCCCTGTTTTACTGTAACACACCACTGTGGGAGATGATAAGGATATTGGTTGAAAGTTGTGGTTAGTGTCAGTGGTGGAAATCGTACCCAATTGACATACTTGAGTAAAAGTAAAGATACCTTAATAGAAATGACTCAAGTAAAAGTGAATGTCACCCAGTAAAAAACGACTGAAGTAAGTAAGTCTAAAAGTATTTGGTTTTAAATATACTTAAGTATCAAAAGTAAATGTAATTGCTCAAATGTACTTAAGTATCATAAGTAAAAGCACAAATCCTTTCAAATTCCTTATATTAGGCTAAGCAGACGGCCACATTTTCAAGTTTTTTAGGTTTTTTTTAGCCAGGGGCACGCTCCAACTCTCGGACATAATTTATAAACTAAGCATGTGTATAGTGAGTCCGCCAGATCAGAGGCAGTAGGGATGACCTGGGATGTTCTCTCGATAAGTGTGGGAATTAGACCATTTCCCTGTCCTGCTAAGCATTCAAAATCTAACGAGTACTTCTGGGTGTCACTCGGTTGGCAATTGAGCCAGTTTGTTGCATTCTGGGTAAGGGTTAGTAGAATAATGAGGACCTAACTATGAATATACTTTCTGAACTAAAGAGACTCTGGTAAAGTGTAACCTAATAAAGAACTCGTAAAGCCAACAATGATAAATGTCCAACTTGTCGTGATGATGTGGATGAAAATAATTAAGGACAACTCTGATGCATTGCATTAGCTAGAGGGTGGGAATACGGAACGCATAATGCAAAAACAATCAAATCTAATGTGTGTGGGATTGGTGTGGTGTGGTAGGGTGAAGGGGCTGTGTGTAGGGAGGAGGAGGAAAAGGAGGACGAGGAGCAGGAGAAGAAGAAGGAGCAGGAGGAGAAGGAGGAGGAGCAGGAGGAGAAAGAGAAGGAGGAGTAGGAGGAGAAAGAGCAGGAGAAGGAGGAGGAGGAGGAGCAGAAGAAGGAGCAGGAGGAGAAGGAGCAGGAGAAGGAGGAGGAGCAGGAGAAGGAGCAGGACGAAAAAGAGCAGGAGAAGGAGGAGCAGGAGTGGGAGGAAGAGCAGGAGGAGGAGAAGGAGCAAGAGCAGGAGGGTTAGGGTCTTGGGGGCACCAGGATGGTGCAGATCCAATTACCGAGGAACACACTGAGGCGTTTGTGTCTGTCACTCCTGATAACCGGAGCCCCAAACCTCCTATCTGCTCCGGCGTCTTAGACTGGACACAGCTTAACACTATACCAGTGGAGGCTCCTCAGAGGAGGACGGGGTAGACCATCCTCCTCAGTAAATTTTATAAAAAATAAAATGTTCAATATTTTACAATTTAAATGTTTAAGAACTTCATACTCCCCAGTGAATTTGATTTAACATATATATATATATATATATTTTTTTAAAGTTTTCATTTTAAGATAAAACTATACTAAATATATTAATGTGACCAAATAATTTATTTAAACACACTGTTTTTGAATGAAGGTCTACAGTAGCCTCAACAGCACTCTGTAGGGTAGCACTATGGTGTAGCAGGAGGACAGTTAGGTTCTGTCATCCTCTGAGTACATTGACTTCAAAACAAAACATAGGAGGCTCATGGTTCTCACTCCCTTCCATAGACTTACACAGTAATTATGACAGCTTCTGGAGGACGTCCTCCAACCTATCAGAGCTCTTGCAGCACGAACTGACATGTTGCCCACCTAATCAAAGGATCAGAGAATTAATCTAGTACTGAAAGCAGAAGCTACAGCTAGCTAGCACTGCAGTGCATAAAATGTGGTGAGTAGTTGTGGCCAGACGGAAGCCACTCAGTAAAAGGCACATGACAGCCCGCTTGGAGTTTGCCAAAAGGCACCTAAAGGACTCACAGATAATGAGAAACAAGATTCTCTGGTCTGATGAAACCAAGAATTAACTCTTTGGCCTGAATGCCAAGTGTCAAGTCTGGAGGAAACCTGGCACCATCTCTTCGGTGAAGCATGGTGGTGGCAGCATCATCATGCTGTGGGAATGTTTTTCAGCGGCAGGGACTGGGAGACTCGTCAGGATCAAGGGAAAGCAAAACGGAGCAAAGTACAGAGAGATCCTTGATGAAAACCTGCTCCAGAGCGCTCAGGTTCACCTTCTATCAGGACAACGACCCTAAGCACAGAGCCAAGACCACGCAGGAGTGGCTTTGGGACAAGTCTCTGAACGTCCTTGAGTGGCCCAGCAGAGCCCTGACTTGAACCCGATCTGGAGAGTCCTGAAAATAGCTGTGCAGCGATGTTTATGTTTGGTCATTATAGGGTATTGTGTGTAGATTGATGGGAGGGGGGGGAAAAAACAACTGAATCCATTTTAGAATAAGGCTGTAACGTAACAATATTTGGAAAAAGTCAAGGGGTCTGAATACTTCCCGAAACCATTGTATGTATATATATATATATATATATATATATAGAGAGAGAGAGAGAGAGCTTTCAAGAAAAAAATAACTTTCAGTTTCACTTAATTAGCGAATGCTGTTAGCTAGTTTAGCCTACTCAAACACCCTGATCAAACAGAGGGATGCTATGTTGCCTTGGAAAGGTTCTTTCGCCTGGTCACATACAGCTGATGTGATGTACACTGAACTCCACAAACGAGAAGAAAAGGTGAGAGGGGGAGAACTTATAGAGGCGAGAAGGAATACCACGTGGCTGCTATGAAAGTGAACTTTGTTTACGCGTGACCAGGGGTGTATTCATACCGCCGATTCGGTTGAAAAACGTTTCGTAAATAGAAGCAAACGGAACGAAACTGGGATAAACATACCTGAATTTGTCTAATAGAAACTATCGTTTGCAACTTTTGGACAAATGATTACACCACAGATAACCTAGATTAAGGAAACAGTGTGCAAGGTGGTATTGAATGTGTGTCACCTGTCTGTCACCTTTGTTACTGTCTGTCATCTGTCAAATTATTCTCTCGACCTGTGTGCACCGACGTTGTAAACTTTCATTCATAGGCTAGACTTTAGCAACCTCATGATGGTTACAGGGAAAATTAGAGTATCATGTAGTAGCCTAAACCTATCGATGTTACATTGAACTGGGTGAATGGGATGTGAATGACCGTGAAAAATAAATAAGGCCATGCTCATGAAAAACAAAAATCGTCCTCCCAAATCTTAAACAGCACCGACCGCCACTGCACTATACCAGACACACAACTCAACACTATACCAGACACACGACTCAATACTATACCAGACACACGACTCAATACTATACCAGACACACGACTCAATACTATACCAGACACACGACTCAGTACTATACCAGACACACGACTCAATACTATACCAGACACACGACTCAATACTATACCAGACACACAACTCAATACTATACCAGACACACAACTCAACACTATACCAGACACACAATTCAACACTATACCAGACACACAACTCAATACCATACCAGACACACAACTCAATACCATACCAGACACACAACTCAATACTATACCAGACACACAACTCAATACCATACCAGACACACAACTCAATACTATACCAGACACACAACTCAATACCATACCAGACACACAACTCAATACTATACCAGACACACAACTCAATACTATATTAGACTGATACCCCACCAACCAATGTATACCCCAAACCCAACATATACCCCAACATTACTAGATCAATAACCCAAAAGACAAATAACTGAACACTCAAAAGACACCCAACACTCCCAGACAGACACCCCAACACTCCCAGACAGACCCCCCAACACTCCCAGACAGACACCCCAACACTCCCAGACAGACACCCCAACACTCCCAGACAGACACCCCAACACGTTCAGACAGACACCCAACACGTCCAGACAGACACCCAACACTCCCAGACAGACACCCCAACACTCCCAGACAGACACCCCAACACTCCCAGACAGACACCCCAACACGTTCAGACAGACACCCCAACACTCCCAGACAGACACCCCAACACTCCCAGACAGACACCCCAACACGTCCAGACAGACACCTCAACACTCCCAGACAGACACCCCAACACGCCCAGACAGACACCCCAACACTCCCAGACAGACACCCCAACATGCCCAGACAGACACGCCAACACTCCCAGACAGACACCAACACTCCCACACAGACACCCCACTACACCCAGACAGACATCCCACTACTCCCAGACAGACATCCCAACACTACCACAGACACCCCAACACTACCAGACAGACACCCAACACTCCCAGACAGACACCCCAACACTCCCAGACAGACACCCCAACACGCCCAGACAGACACCCCAACACGCCCAGACAGACACCCCAACACGCCCAGACAGACACCCCAACACGCCCAGACAGACACCCCAACACTACCAGACAGACACCCCAACACTCCCAGACAGATAACTCTGCATTATCAAACACACTCAATACCTTCAGACACCTAACATTTCCAAATTGCCAGATTGGTCATCATAACAAAACAGTTGTTAATTGCCTAACTTTCCATCCTACAGCAAACACCAGAAACAACTCAGAGCTGCTGGGTAATAACCGTATTACAATTTTTTCTACCTGGGATTATCACAACCTATCTTTTCTAAATTGGGTAACTGAAATTTGACAGTTACTTCTGATTATCATATGTGTAAACTGAAAGACTAATTTAAGAGAATCTCTGAGTTTGTGTATGTATCAGTGTTACTCAGTGTGAATTCTGAATGGCTAATGGACTGTGTGTGTGTGTGGTGTGTGTGGTGTGTGGTGTGTGTGTGAGAGGCTACGTGTGGTCTTTGTTCCCAGGGCACAGTTTAATGTGTTCCTGCTGTGTCCCCTTCCATAAAGAGGCTGGAATGGTCTGCACTGGCGCGACCTGCTCCCTCCCTCGTCTGCGGAAAGGCCAGAGCTGCACAGACCTTGGTCTTACAGAGTTCCTCACATACTTCACTTCCCTCTGTCTTCCCCTCAGTCTCACTGTCATCTGAGCTAGTGTCGGTGAGGATTAAAATGAGCACAACCCTGACCTGATCTCCATGCTCTGGACCGGCATGCTCAATGAACTTGATTGGCTAGCTTCACTCGCTCTCACTCACTCTAACAACCTAACACGCAGCCATCACTGGCAGAGCACATTTCCTAGAAACATGGACACCCCCTTCTCTAACCCCCCTCCTTCCCCCGTGAACTGTGGCCTTCTCCCAGAATGCCATACCGACCCCCCTCCCAGGCAACAACAGCCATCATGTGATTGCAACATCTACGGTTTCCTGGCAACCACAGTTATTGGAGTGGTCACAGCTCACGGAGGCCATGTTGGCTGAACCAGCCATGTGACACAGGTGTTGATGGTGACCCCTAGAGATAGGGCGAGACATTACACACTCCAACATTGGGATGCCACCCATCTCTTGTGCTGCTTGTTTTCCTGTCACATTGACTCCTCGACAGGGTTTAGTGGCAGAGTGAGTCCCATCCCAGTTCCATATTAGACCATCAACCTCCACGCACGGCATCACTAGCCCCAATGCCTGTCTCCTAGCAACGCTGACTGCGTCCCATGCCCCAGAGAGGAATCTGTTGGTCTGTACACTAATACTCACATGGTGCAGTTCTTGGAGGGCAAATCAACCCCCGCCCCACTCCCCTCTCTCCACCCTCCCTCTCCGTGTCTCTCTCTTCCCCTCTCCCTCACGCTGGTCTCCTCCAACTGGCTCCCACGCCAGGATTTGGAAGGGCGCTCTCACGCAGTCCTCGGGATGAAAATAACAAGGCCACAAAAATGTCCCTCCCTGCCTCACAGGGCTCTCCTTCTTCTAGTTGGACGTGCAGTGACGATAGTGCACCATCTCTCCAACACAGTTAGTCTCTCAGGGTGGATAATGACCCTCCCAAGATGACTCTGCTGAGAATCACAATTTCACTATATCAGTTTGGTCTTTCACTGTTCAATCTTATATTGGGTCACAATGAGTTCGAATACTTTCCCACCCTGTTTCAGAACCGTTTCATCTCCCTTTTAGCTGCTGCTGTATGTGTATCTATGTTTTGTATAGAGAGCCAAGACTGATATCTTTCCAGGGGTAAATGAAGGTGTGTGTAAATAATTCATAAGGCAAGTTTGACGGATACAAGGCTTTCTCTGACCTTGTGTGACCTTTTGTTGTCCTTGTATTTGGGTGAAAATGAGAGTGAAAAACAAAGCCCAATACATAAACTCCAGCGAGCTGTGGAACAGGGCCTAGCTCATTAAATCTGGCTCCACACCTCTCTCCATGCGAATGAGTCTACCCCCTCCACACACACACACACACACACACACACACACACCACCAAATCGCTATTCCCAGAGAATTCCCCGGGCTCTTGGCTGTTCCCCCTCTCTTCCCTCGGAGGGCCCAGCTTTCCCACTAGGCAGCGGGGCTGCCTGCGTCGGCGAGCAGCGAGCCGCTCTTGCCCACCTTCCGCACATCTGAGAACCTCTGTGAAATCCTAATCCCCAGAGCAGGGTGAAGCGCAGACCCAGCTTGCCTGACCTCTCCGGTTGCCATGGATACACCGCACTATAAATAAAACAGAGGGCTTTTTTTTTTTTGAAAGCAGTTTGGCAGGGCTGTGTGTCCTACTCACTGGAGAGGCTTATTTTCTTTCTCCACCTCTCTCTGTATACTCCCCCCTGCTCTCTTCTCCCCTCAATCACCGGGTGTCCATCCTCACTCTGTCTTGGTTTCCCTTTCTCGCTCTCGTACTCTCATTCGCCCTTTACACTCTGGCACTTTTTAGATCGAGGCACTAACTGTGTCATTAATAACTTTTTGGACACGGAATTCTAAAATCATGGTACCCTAAAACAGCCACAAAAACATGGAGTGAGAGAGAGGGGAGAGAGAGTGGACCTTGCGAGAGACGAGGCAGAGTTATTTTGTGGGTGCCGTTTTTGGGAGCATTTATAAATCTGTCGAGTGTAAACAGACAGAGCCATCCTAGAAGAGGCCCTGTAAAAAAAAAAAGAGGCCTATTTTCTTCAAAGTGGCAGCAGAGAGGCGTTGAGAGACGAGGGGAGGTTGCGTGTTTGTGCACTGAATCAGGGCTGCGCTGCAGATTTTTGTCTGGCGAGGCGAATCTCGGGAGGCTAGAAAATAATTTGGTCACGGCTGTGGGAGGTTGCTGGGGGCAGGCGGGCGGGGGGGTGAGGAGGAGGAGGGTGGAGGGACGGCTGGAGGGGGGGCAGGGTTTCGACCGTCTCGCTGCGGTGAGAACACGCTTGACACTTCATTCCTTTCCAGTCAATGCGGAGTGTACTGCAGGAGGTTAACCCTATGCCTGCCTGGCTGCATGGCTGCCTGGTCACTGGCCTCGTGCTGTGCTAGGCCTCTACACCAACCTGAAAACACCTAACCATAAGGCTCGGAAAGCGCCAGAACGGACCACTGGCCAATTATAAGACACCGTTTGTAAGGATACGTTAATTTTTGTATTGCGTCTATGTGTCACGTCAAGTTGGTGCGAATATCTGAGTAACGCGGCGACGCCGAAGGTGCCGAGTATCCGTCATGGTGGTTTGTGATTTGACCACGACTGGTGGCCCTTGTCTGAGACAAAGAGGAGTATGACAAATCTATCCGTCTGCCTCGGGTGAAGTAGACGTTTATAAAAAATACTTTAAAAAATGTAATTAAATTAAAACACAAAGGAGATGGTCACATGAGATGACGGTCACATGAGACGACGGTCACAGACCTGGGGGTCCCTCATCTTGTCATGAAACCATCGCATGTCCGGTGGACATTCCCACAGGTTGGCTTTAAGAAAAAAATATTCAAAGCTTCTTTTTTCATGTCTGTAGCCATGACTGGAACTGTCCGTAGGTAGAAAGAACAGTGGATGTACAGTATATTGCTCTGTTCGTGACTTTGGGAGGCTGGCTAAAGCAAAGTACAGCTACAGTATGGTAGGACCTCGGAGACGGCTGAATCTGAGCTCTCTATGCAGGTGAATCCACTGTCTCCCATCGACCGTATTTTACAGTCCTCCACAGAGGTGTGTGCAAGCCAGTGTGTTTGTGTGTTTAGGTGTACATCTCGGAGTGTGTGCTAGCGTGAGCATGTGAGGACATGGTGAGGACGTGGTGAGCAGGGAGTTAACCACACAGGCAGGGCTGTGGCAGTCCTCCTGCCCCTCAGCCAGATTAATCATGCAGGAGAGACACAGCAGGCCCCCGCTCGCTCTGCCTGGGGGTGAAGCCGTGCCCGCATGCTCTCCGTATCACATGGCCTTGGCCCCCCCCTTCTCTCCTCCCTCTCTGCTCCACTCCTCCAGGCTGGGGGGCAGGGGATGGGGCTGGTGGAGGGAGGGAGAAGTGGTGGGGGGCCAGTGGAACGCCTCATAACGCAGTGCTTTTCTTCCTCGGCTCTGCTTGGCTTTATTTCCTTACTTCCCCTTCCGTGGGCGTCGGGAGATAGAGGCAGAGAGAAGGAGAAAAACAGAGGCGTCCATCTCCCTGCTCCGCAACAACAACGGCCCCTTTTTATCTCTCATCAGAGGGCCCCAATGGTGCCGGTGGCCAGGCTCTTTGGAGGGGGAGTAGTTTGTGTGTGTGTGTGTGTGTGTGTGTGGGGGGGGGTTACCAAGGGCCTCCAGCACTCGCCTGGAAACTGCTCAGCGATGTCTCTGTGCGTCAGAGAACAGTCGTAGCCATTGTTGGGCTCACAGGGAGAGAGCTCTAGCGAGGCGCTGTCTCACAGTCTCGTGTATCACTGTGTTTCGCTCTGTGTGTGTGTGTGTGCTCGTGTGGGTTGAGTGCGCGTTTCAGTGCGAGTGTGTTTTGGTGTGCGAGCGTGTGTCTGTGCGCGTGTGGTGGGATGTGTGAAAATCCTCCACAATGCTGATGTGTTGACTTCCAAAGCGTCTCAACCCCCCCCCTCCCCCGACTGCGTTTCGATAAAACCCTCCGTGACATCACAGGGCCCTCCTGCTGCCACCTCGTCAAAAATCAACACCGCTCCTCCTCGTCCTCCCAAACAATAGAACTACCTCCACTCTGTCGGTATGACTCTAATCAAACACATGTGGATCAGAAGAGGGCATGTTTACTACCCCGAGGTTACACGCCCTTGTTTGTTTACGTTTCCTGTAAAAGTGTGGTCAATTATTTTTTTGAAACTCATGCACGAATGTGACTTTGTTGAATACAATGTTAAATAAATGGGATCGTTTGTGGTTTCGGGAAACTGACTTGAAAGTTATGATCAACAGGGTGCTAAATGGCTTCTGTCGTGTCATCTGAAATGTATCCATAGCCTGTCAGACTGTGTATTAGGGACCAGAACTGCTTCACTCACTCAATCCAATGGGCGTTATTGGTATGGGAATCATATGTTTACATTGCCAAAGCAAGTGAAATGGATAAACAAAAAAAGTTCTCCCTCGCTCTCCGTCGTTCTCCCTCTCTCTCGCACACACTCCCTCTTTTCCACGCGGGCTGGCACTGCATCTCCTCAGAGGTATAATGCTTTGCTTTGACTGGCAAGCAGGGGGCAGCCAAGAGAGGTTAAATGAGGGAATTGATGTTTTATATTAACTACCCAAATAGGGATCTGGGAGGGGAAACCTATAGGGAGTTTCTCTCCCCCCCCCCCCACCCACCCACTTTCACTCTGAATTTCACTCATGGAATCTAAAAGGAACCAAAGTTTACCGGGTGTACATTTCTGTGCCGCAAAATAAATCCTGTATATAAAGTGGATAAAGAGAGAGAATCATGCAGAAGGCACACACACACACACAGACACACACACACACACCGCCTTGCCTCTTGGAAAATTCACATCACTAGCGCTTGGAGAGGTCAAACGATTTTATTGTTCCACTGTGGTTGCGCCACACAGGCCTGACATCACACACATAGTTCAACACACACCTTGTGTGGGACAACACACAATCGATACACACAGACACAGAGATCATCACTCTCGCTCTCCGAATTAACATAGTAAAAAAGTTTTCAAAAAAACAAAAAAACAAAAACAAAGTGCAACCAATCAAAAATGAGATGGAGAAAAAATAACAGACGGGTTAACCACAGCTAACAAGTATTATTTGGCACCGACCGTGTGGCTTGCCAGTGTTCGGTCCACTGGGACACAGAGCAGAGGCGTTTGGCACCGTCATTGGTCAATCTCAGGTAGATAGCGCAAGGTGCTTGTTCGGACTCGGTGGCAGTCAGGGGAGATGTGACAGTATACAAGCCGACGGTGCTACTCCCGGTGAGGAGCGCCGTAGACGAAGGAGGAAGCCCCACCCCTCACTCATCCGGTTTCACCCGTCCAGCCATACTGTACTCTTACCCATCTCCTTGGTCATGACAGGCGGGTATGATCAATGTGGCTCTGTCATTTGTGAGCACACGGAACAGCTCTCAACCACGAAAGCAAATGTACTGCGTCATTTTAAGTTGACATTTGTCGTGATTTGTTGCAATCTCAAGAACAGGTTTATGACCTTGATAACATTGCACAAAGCTTTGTGACCGTACTGTGCACCAAATGTAACAATAAAAAGTGGTATTTGTACATGACAAGATTTTAAAAATAAAATTTTTAAAAGTATATCGACAGGTGAAGAATACATGGTGTGATACGGTCAATTATACATTGAATATTAAAGAGGCAAAAGCAGGAAACAAAAGGAAGACGCTGTTCTACAATCAACGCTTTTGGTTCACCTTTTCCCCACAGAGAGAATTTACAGTACTGGACAATTTAAAATACTAAATAAAATTAACGATTAAAACATGGCACAGGTAAAAATGGCAAAAGCTCTATTCTCATTGCTTTGCTTTTGGAGTAAGAGCAATGGAATCAAAAGGTTTGGCTGTGTTCCTGAGAGCCTTGGGGCCTGCCTCCTTGCGTCCTTGTCCCCAGTTGCTGAGACACCCAGGCTGGGTGCCCAGCAGTGTTCAGTGGGGCCTGGGTGGGGTGTGGTGGGGGACAGCGGGTGGCCCTGTGGATTACCTGAGTGAGGGGCTGGCAACCAGGTGCAGGTGGTTGGGTTTGGTGGGGATTGGGGGTTTGCTCCCGCGGGGAGGAGGGATCTGTGCAGGGGGCGTGGGGCTCTTCACGGAGAAGTTCTTCATCAGCTGAGCCACCCGACCACTCCGTGAACAGGTGTCTCCGCCCCCCTCTGACACCACATCCTCAGACATGGCCCTGCGATAGGCTGCCATCACGCGGATATCTGGGAGAGAGACAGAGGCAGACATTAGATGAATGGTTAGAGGTGCCTTGCATCAGCGAACGGAGCTGAAGCTCACATTGGTTACGATGTCTTGGTCGGTTGTCGCGCTTCCCCGTAACTGAGAATGCTAATAAAACATTTTTTTTTAAAGAGGTCTGTGAGCCTACCGGCATCACGGAACATTCTCCCTGATCTCCTCTCCTATTTCTGCGTTCCCCCCCCCCCTTTCTCCTGCTCGCCCTAGCCTTCTTCCTCTACCCTCCCGGACTCTTCCGTCCTGGGCTGTAGTAGGCCAGACTGGAGGTCATCTTCATATGACGAGGAGCAGGGACACAGCTGGGTGTAGTTGGTGTGTGTGTGTGAGACAGAGAGGCACAACGTTTGGGAGGGGGTATAATTGAGGGACGAGAGCGGAGGAGGGCCACGGGGACAGAGACGGAGAGCAGACAGACGCTGTTCAGACACCAGAAGGCTTGAGGAGCAGAGTATTTTTAAGCGCCGTCCCCGGGGGGGTGACACACAGATGTGTGAGCACACACACACACTTAAAAAACACACATAACCTTGGATCTTAACTTTTTATCATTTTAAAGTGGGATTAAAATGGATTTAATGGTCATTTTCTCTCAACGACCTACACAAAATACTCTGTAATAAGAAAGTGGAAGAATTCTTTTGGATTTTTTTTTGATTCATGATTAATTAAACACTAATATAGTTTGATTAGATAAGTACCCCGAGTCAATACATGTCGGAAACACCTTTGGCAGCGATTACAGCTGTGAGTCTTCTTGGGTTAGTTTAAGAGCTTTGCACGCCAAGTTCTTTCAAGGTGTTGAGGATAATGGCGAGACAGCAATTTTCAAGTCCTGCCATAGATTTTCAAGGACAATTAAATCAAAAACGGTTCACTTGGCCACTCAGGAACTTTCACCATCTTAAATGGTAAGCAAATTGGCCTTGTGTTGTAGGCTATTGTCCTGCTGAAAGGTGAATTAATCTCCCAGTGTCTGATGGAAAGCAGACTGAACCAGGTTTTCCGCTAGGATTATGCCTGTGCTTAGCTCCAACCAGTTTCTTTTTTATCCTGAAATACTCCCGTCTTTGCCACTGTCAAGCATACTTATAACATGATGCAGACACCACCATGCTTGAAAATAAGGAGGCATTCATTCAGTCATGTGTTGTTGTTGGATTTGCCCCAAACATAAGGTTGTGCACTTAGGCCAAAAAGTGTATTTATTCTATTGTCCTTCTTTTTTACTGAATTACTTTAGTGCCTTTTCGCATACAGGACGCATGTTTTTCATTCTTATTTTCTGTATAGTTTTTATTATTCTTTTCACTCTGTCATTTAGGTAATTATTGTGGGTCACTACAATGTTGATGCATCTTCAGTTCTCTCATTACAGCCATTGAACTCTGTAGCTGTTTTAAAAATCACTAATGGCCTCATGGTGACATCCTTGAGCGGTTTCCTTCCTGTCCCGCAGCTCAGTTCAGAAGGACACCTTTATCTTTGTTGTGTCTGGGTGGTTTAACACAGTCGTGGCAAAAAGTTGAGAATGACACAAATATTAATTTTCACAAAGTCTGCTTGCTCAGTTTGTATGATGGGAATTTGCATGTACTCCAGAATGTTATGAAGAGTGATCAGATGAATTGCAAAGTCCCTCTTTGCCATGCAAATTAACTCAATCCCCCCCAAAAAACATTTCCACTGCATTTCAGCCCTGCCACAAAAGGACCAGCTGACATCATGTCAGTGATTCTCTCGTTAACACAGGTGTGAGTGTTGACGAGGACAAGGCTGGAGATCACTCGGTCATGCTGATCGAGTTCGAATAACAGACTGGAAGCATCAAAAAGGGGGAGGGTGGTGCTTGGAATCATTGTTCTTCCTCTGTCAACCATGGTTACCTGCAAGGAGAAACATGCCGTCATCATTGCTTTGCACAAAAAGGGCTTCACAGGCAAGGATATTGCTGCCAGTAAGCTTGCACCTAAATCAACCATTTATCGGATCATCAAGAACTTCAAGGAGAGTGGTTTAACTGTTGTGAAGAAGGCTTCAGGGCGCCCAAGAAAGTCCAGCAAGCGACAGAACCGTCTCCTAAAGTTGATTCAGCTGCGGGAACGGGGCACCACCAGTACAGAGCTTGCTCAGAAATGGCAGCAGGCAGGTGTGAGTGCATCTGCACGCACAGTGAGGTGAAGACTTTTGGAGGATGGCCTGGTGTCAAGAAGGCCAGCAAAGAAGCCACTTCTCTCCAGGAAAAACATCAGGGACAGACTGATATTCTGCAAAAGGTACAGACAGGGATTGGACTGATGAGGACTGGGGTAAAGTCATTTTCTCTGATGAATCCCCTTTTCCGATTGTTTGGGGCATCCGGAAAAAAGTTTGTCCGGAGAAGACAATGGGAGAGCTACCATTCGCCCCGTGTCATGCCAACAGTAAAGCATCCTGAGGCCATTCATGTGTGGGGTTGTTTTGCATTCAAGGGAGTGGGCTCACTCACAATTTTGCCTAAGAACACAGCCATGAATAAAGAATGGTACCAACACATCCTCCGAGAGCAACTTCTCCCAACCATCCAGGAACAGTTTGGTGACGAACAATGCCTTTTCCAGCATGATGGAGCGCCTTTCCATAAGGCAAAAGTGATAACTAAGTGGCTCGGGGAACAAAACATTGATATTTTGGGTCCATGGCCAGGAAACTCCCCAGACCTTAATCCAATTGAGAACTTGTGGTCAAATCCTCAAGAGGCGGGTGGACAAACAACCCCACAAATTCTGACAAACTCCAAGCATTGATTATGCAAGAATGGGCTGCCATCAGTCAGGATGTGGCCCAGAAGTTAATTGACAGTATGCCAGGGCAGATTGCAAAGGTCTTGAAACAGAAGGGTCAACACTGCAAATATTGACTCTTTGCATCAACTTCATGTAATTGTCAATAAAAGCCTTAGACACTTATGAAATGCTTGTAATTATACTTCATTATTCCATAGTAACATCTGACAAAAATATCTAAAGACACTGAAGCAGCAAACTTTGTGGAAATTAATATTTGTGTCATTCTCAAAACCTTTGGCCACAACTGTACATCATCCACAACATCGTTATTAACCATGCTAAAAGATATATTCAAAATATGATTTGGTATTGCTACCAATAACAGACCTTCTTTTACGAGGCTTTTAAAAAAGCACCCTGGTCCTTCTAGTTAAATCTGTGCTTAAACTTCAATACTTGACTGAGGGACCTTACATATGTTGTATGTATGGGGGACAGAGGAAGTCAAAGAAATTATGTCAACCCCTATTATTTCACAGAGTGAGTTCATGTAACATATGTGATTTGATAAGTCAAATGTAACTCCTGAACTGATTGAGGCTTGCCTAAACAAAAAAAGGGGTGAATACGTACTGTATGCAATGACTATATTTAACTTATTTCATTTTTTATTCATTTGGAAAACGTGTATAATTCTTCCCATTATGGAGTATTTTGTGTAGATCAGTGATAAAAATGTCAATGAAATCCATCTCAATCCCACTTTGTAACGCAGCAAAATGTGAGAGAAAAAAAATCCAAGGGGTGTGAACACTTCTGATACCAACTATACTCACACACACACACACACACACACACACACACACACACACACACACACACACACCCTCCTGCTCACCGACTCAGTCACGCATGCACCCATCTCTGACTAACCGCATCACATTCGATTCAGACACGGAGGTCCTGTGTTTAGTGTAGAGGGTGTGTGTGTGCAGCCCAGGAGAGGCAGTCAGCTCTATGGCCAAAGAAGCTTTAAAGCAAACACTTGATAGCGGTGAGGCATGAAAGGAGACAGGCCCAAACTATCTTTAAAGGTTTTACTTTTCTTTTGTTGTTTTCCCCCCCCCCCCTTTCCCTGTAGCTCTGCCCCCCTGCCTCCACCATCTTCTCCCTTTTTCCCCTCCCTACCTCTGTCCCCCTCCCACCACCTTCCTCTCCCCCCTCCCTTCCTCTGCCCCCTGACCCGCGGTTCCTGTGTTAATGTCCGCTCGCCGCACTGCGTGGGCCTGCCTCTGATTGTCTCGCTGTGTTGTGTGGTCACCACGGAAACCCTGGATAGGCTCCAGCGATCGAGGTTGGACATGCATGCAGGCACACATACACACAAGCACAGAGTCACACAGGCACAGAGTCACACAGGCACAGAGTCACACAGGCACAGAGTCACAAGCATGCGTGGTCGGAGGATTTTTGGTGCTTGGGTTTCGTTGTTGGTTCTGATAGGAATGCTAAACACAAGGAGTATGTGTGTGCCTGCACGTGCATGCGTTTGAGAACGCTAGCGTGCAACGTATTCCTAACCATTACACGTGGGTACGGTGAGGGAATAGTAAGAAGAATTATGCTTTTTCTTAAATGTATATATATATTTTTTTATCCCTCTGAGGAAGATGATACCTCTAGAAACTAGACGCCAACCTAACCTGTCTTAGCAAAGAACGGCCCAAACCCACGCAGAACGTTCCACCAGAAACCAAAAAGCCAAACATCAAGCCGATAGACTCGCAGCTCTGTCAACACAAATGGAACGGGGGAGAAAAAAAAGCAGTCGGCTCCGCGGGTTACCTAACTGTGCAGCCGTTTGTAGGAAACCTTGGCAACACCTGATCACAGTTACAGGAATTTCCTTCTGCTCCAAGTCACTGGTCAATATGATAGTGTCTGTCTATCTGTGTCTTCAGGCGGACCTTTGAGGTGGCTCCCGCTCTTCACACCTCGTCCCAGTCCCAGCCCCAGTCCCAGTCCCAGTCCCAGCCCCAGTCCCAGCCCCAGTCCCAGTCCCAGCCCCAGCCCCAGTCCCAGTCCCAGTCCCAGCCCCAGTCCCTGCCCCAGTCCATACATGCAGTGGGGGAGAGTGTCACCCACCAGCACCAAAATAAAAGCAAGTCTAGCTCTTTAAATTACCCCCTCCTCTCTGGCACAGAGGGGGGAGGGAGGGGGGGGCAGAAGTGGGGCAGAGGGCAGAATTCCGGAGCGGCACGTCTGTGCAGTGAGCCAGGCCGCGGGAGGGTCAGGGTTGGGAGGGGGAGGAGGAGGGGGCGGGGGGCGGGGGGCCGGCACGGCGCTGTGTGGAGGCTGGGGGCCCTGTCACTTATCAGCTCCGGCCGAGCGTCGCCCCGGGCCAGAGTCGGGAAGCAGCGCTGGAATGTGTGTCCTTCTCTCTGAAGGTGAGGAGAGGAAAGGCAAGCCGAGGGAGAGAGCGAGGCACACACACACTCAGCGAGCCAGCAGCTGCAGGAGACTGATACACTCGCATGCACACATACTCACACGCACACTATCACCTATTCTCTACCCCAACCCCACCACCCTTGGGGTGCACACACACACACACACACACCAACATGCATTAACATGCATGGACATAGGTCAATATACACATTAACACACTCATATCTTATATACTCACACAAACACATTAAACCCCTAAATAAAACCCGTCAGAGGTAGTAATAAACATGAACAACCTCCCTCAAACTGTGTGTAAACACCAATAGACTTTCCCATACATAAAATATGGGTACCTACAAGAACAACACGTACACACTCAAGCATGGCGGTCTCTTAACACTTTTTTGGTTACTACATGATTCCATGTGAGTTATTTCATAGTTTCGATGTCTTCACTATTATTCTACAATGTAGAAAAGAGTAAAAATCTATAAAAACCCTTGAATGAGTAGGTGTGTTCAAACTTTTGTCTGTCTGTCTGTCTGTCTGTCTGTCTGTCTGTCTGTCTGTCTGTCTGTCTGTCTGTCTGTCTGTCTGTACGCACGCACACACAACTGTTCAAAAGTTTGTGGTCACTTAGAAATGTCCTTGTTTTTGAAAGAAAAGCACATTGTGTCCATTAAAATAACATAAAATTGATTAGAAAGCCAGAGTGGGAGGCACCGGGGCCTCCCACTCCTCTTTCTATTCTGGTTAGAGCCAATTTGCGCTGTTCTGTCAAGGGAGTAGTACATAGCGTTGTACAAGATCTTCAGTTTCTTGGCAATTTCTCACATGGAATAGCCTTCATTTCTCAGAACAAGAATAGACTGACGAGTTTCAGAAGAAAGCTCTTTGTTCCTATCCATTTTGAGCCTGTAATCAAACCCACAAATGCTGATGCTCCAGATACTCAACTAGTCTAAAGGCCAGTTTTATTGATTCTTTAAAATCAGCTCAACAGTTTTCAGCTGTGCTAACATAAAAGGGTTTTCTAATGATCAATTAGCATTTTAAAATGATAGACTTCGATTAGCTAACACAACGTGCCATTGTAACACAGGAATGATGGTTGCTGATAATGGGCCTCCGTACGCCTATGTAGATATTCCATTTAAAAAACAATATATATAAAAAAAATATTAAAAATCTCAGACATTTCCAGCTACAATAGTCAGTTACAACATCAACAATGTCTACACTGTATTTCCGATGAATTTGATGTTATTTTATTGGACAACAAATGTGCTTTTCTTTCAAAAACAAGGACATTTCTAAGTGACCCCAAACGTTTGAACGGTACCCACACACACACTAAAAAGATGGCGCCGATAGAGATGGCAGCTTCGCTTCTAGTCCTGAGGAAACTGTGCAGTATTTTTTTTTTTAAAGTATTATTTCTTACATTGTTAGCCCAGAAAGCCTTAAAGTGTTATTACATACAGCCGGGAAGAACTATTGGATATCAGAGAGACATCAACTTACCATCACAACCAGCACTACGACCAGGAATACGACTTTCCCAAACCGGATCCTTTGTCGGCACCTCCCAGGGCATTTGAACTGATTCCAGAGGCCGACCCAAAACAACACCATCGGAGGAGAGGGTGCTGGAGCGGTCTTCTAGTGAGGCTTCGGATGCGTGCACAATACCTGCCGCTTCCGAGTATATTACCTCGCTAATGTCCGGTCCCTAGTCAACAAAATTAGGGTAAGATTTGCTTTTCAAAGAGATATCCGGGATTGTAGCATACTCTGTTTCACAGAGACATAGCTAGCTGGACACATCCCGTCGGAGTCCGTACAGCCAAACGGGATTCAGTACATCGCACTGACAGGAACAAACATCTCTTTGGTAAGAAGAAGGGCGGGGGTGTACGTTTCAAGATTAACGACTCATTGTGTAATTGTAACAGCATGCAAGAACTCAAATCCTTTTGGTTCACCTGACCTAGAATTCCTCACAATCAAATTCCGACAGTATTATCTCCCAAGAGAACTCTCCCCGGTTAACATCACAGCCGTGTATATCCCCCCGCAAGTGGATACCAAGACGGCCATCAAGGACCTTCACTGGACTTTACATAAACTGGAAACCATATATCCTGAGGCTGCATTTGTTGTAGCTGGGGATTGTAACAAAGCTAATCTGAGAACAAGGCGAGCTAAATTCTATCAGCATATCGATTGCAGTACACGAGCGAGTAACATGCTCGACCATTGCTACTCTAACTTCCGGAATGCATACAAGGCCCTCCCCCGCCCTCCTTTTGGCAAATCTGACCATGGCTCCATTTTGTTGCTCCCCTCATATAGGCAGGAACTAAAAACAGGAAGCGCCCGTTCTTAGGTCTATCCAACTCTGGGCTGACCAATCGGATTCCACGCTTCAAGATTGCTTCGATCACGTGGTCTGAGATCGCTTCAGACAATAACATTGACGTATACGCTGACTCGGTGAGCAAGTTTATAAGGAAGTGTATAGGAGATGTACCAACTGTGACTATTAAAACCTTCCCTAACCAGAAACCATGGATTGATGGCAGCATTCAAGCAAAACTGAAAGCATGTACAATCGCATTTAATCACGGCAAGGCGACTGGAAACATGGCCGAACACAAACAGTGTAGTTATTTCGTCCGTTAGGCAATCAAACAAGCAAAATGTCAGTATAGAGACCAAGTAGTATATCAGTAGACCAAGTAGTCGCAATTCAGCGGCTCAAACATGAGACGTATGTGGCAGGATCTACAGACAAAAGAAAACCAGCCCCGTCACGGATATTGACATCTTGCTCCCAGACAAATTAAACAACTTCTTTGCACGCTTTGAGGACAATACAGAGCCACCAACACGGTCCGCTACCAAAGACTGTGGGCTCTCCTTCTCCGTGGCCGGCGTGAGTAAAACATTTAAACGTGCTAACCCTCGCAAGGCTGCCGGCCCAGACGGCATCCCTAGCTGTGTCGGACATAATCAATCCCTTTCCCAGTCTGCTGTCCCCACATGCTTCAAGATGGCCACCATTGTTCCTGTTCCCAAGAAAGCAAAGGTAACTGAACTAAATGACTATCACCCTGTAGCACTCACTTCTGTCATCACGAAGTGCTTTGAGAGACGAGTCAAGGATAATATCACCTCCACCCTACCTGACACCCTAGACCCACTACAATTTGCTTACAGCCCCAATAGGTCCACAGATGACGCAATCACCACACTGCCCTATAATTTCAGCATTCAACATCATTGTACCCTCCAAACTCATCATTAAGCTTGAGACCCGCCCCACATGGGTGTGTTCTCAGCCCTCTCCTGTACTTCCTGTTCACCCACGATTGCGTGGCCATGCACGCCTCCAAACTCAATCATCAAGTTTGCAGACGACACTACAGTGGTAGGCTTGATTACCAACAACGACGAGAGCCTGCAGGGAATAGGTGAGGGCCCTCGGAGTGTGGTGTCAGGAAAATAACCTCTCACTCAATGTCAGCAAAACAAAAGAGATGATCGAGCGCACCCCCCCTATCCACATCGACGGGACCCAGTGGAGAAGGTGGAAAGTTAAGTTCCTCAGTGTATATATCACCGACAAACTGAAGTGGTCCACGCGCACAGACAGTGTGGTGAAAAAGGCACAACAGTGCCTCATCAACCAAAAATGTGGCTCGTCACTGAAAACCCTCACTAACTTTTACAGGTGCACAATTGAGAGCATCCTGTTGGGCTGTATCACTGTCTGGTACGGCAACTGCACCGTCCTCTCCAAAGGGTGGTGGGTTCTGCACAACGCATCACCGTGGGCAAACTACTTGCCCTCCAGGACACCTACAACACTCAATGTCACAGGAAGGCAAAAAAGAGCATCAAGGACAATAACTACCCGAGCCACTGTCTGTTCACCCCGCTATCATTCAGAAGGCGAGGTCAGTACAACAGGTGCATCAAAGCTGGGACAGAGGGATTGAAAAACCGCTTCTATCTCAAGGCCATCAGATTGCTACACAGCCATCACTAGCACAGAGAGGCGGCTGCCTACCTACAGACTTGATATCATTGGCCACTTTAATAAATGGAACACTAGTCACTTTAATAATGTTTACATATCTCAGATGTGTAAACTGGATACTGCATTTCGTTACACTCCCAATAACATCTGCTATCCCATGTGACCAATAAAATGTGATTTGAACCACACACACACACACACACACACACACACACACACACACACACACAGAACATGTATACAAAAAATACGTATAGATTTTTTTTGAAACATCTGAAAATAAGTAACCCATTCAAATGACATACGACTTCGCCATCTTCACTTGAAATGTCTCAATATTGTGAGGAAACATGCAACCCATGAATATGTTCTGGTTGAATTACAGGTTCCACAGCCAGGACAAAGAAACACAGTTCTTCACCTCATTGTAATGTCAGCACACATCCAGCAGGGGGAGACTGTAGACGGCAGACAGTTTTGTTTCCGGCTGACTCTGTTTGAGGACTGGCTGCAGTGTGATCAGTGGTCCACTGAGTGGTGCTGGTCTAGCTCCCTCTCAGTCTGTGTCTGGTTTGTGAACTGGGTCACTTGTCTGTCGAGCTGGGATGTGGGCCGCTGATCAAAAACCAACAGCCTATCCTGATCACCCAGCGGAACGCTGTCCAAACATTGCTAATTAGACTGATAGTAAACTCACTCCTAGTATTACACAGTCAGGGAAAGCGAGAAAAGCTAAGATACTGAGGAATTCTACTGAATAGGGGAGATCAAAAAAAATAAAAAATAAAAATTGCAACAAGACACAGAGACGCTGCCATAAAGCAATCAACTACAAGGGCAAAGCCAATAACTCACTATATGTGAGGCTCAGAGATACAAGAGACATCCATCATCATACACTGATAAAAGTAATGTTCGTTAAGAGGGACTGTGGAAAACGTTAGACAAACACACATAGTAAGAGATCCCCCCGAGAGCGAGTAGCCAATAGAGAGGCAGAGGAGGTGTGGGACCATGACACTGCTACCCCCCTGCCAGTTCATACAGATTCCAGTGGGCTGAGGCAGCATTTGGCTAGGACGCTGGGCAAATAAATCCCCATCGCTAACTGCACTAGGAAAGCCTAACCAACAATATAGGGGCCTACTGCAGAACCATGGTGTAACTGACCATTACGAACACCACACACCAGGTAAAAGGGATTCGATGTCAGATCATCTTCGTCACATACACATAGGCAATTCTCTTCCCTGCCACGTGGGTGCTGTCTTTTTTTGGAAGGGGGGGAGGGGGTCCAACTTCATTACCAAAAGTGTTCAATAAAAATGTGTCCTGGTGTCTACATGCTTCCAGGCCCAAATCTGTTACTCCCACCATTCACAACAATCTCAATACAGTCAACTTTGAACCTAGCACCCTAGTGTTGGAATGTTGTATTTGTGCCATTGGTGCTGTATAAAATGTTCTTCTTCTGTGTTTGAAAAATGTATAAAGCTAATATTGGTGATTTTACCGCCACCTGCACTGCTGGAGTCATGAACCAAAATATTGTGTGTCATTCATTTATTGTGTCCACTATAATATAGCTTAAAGCCATTTACAAACCGTATAACCCAATTTGAAGAAGACAATGCTCTCCACCCATAGAAATCCCCACCCATTTGACTACTTTAAAATGGTAGAATCCCTTAATGGCAATGTCCATGCTACAACAGGTCATTTCCAAGCAGAGATCTCTATACATCTCTATGGAGGGGACCCAATCTCTCAAGCTGCTCTACTCTCTTACCTCGGCTGCTGGGTGTCTCCTGGGGGTGGGGCTCAGCCGGCTCCTCGGGGTGGAGTCTGGTTGTGACGGACAGCGGGACAACGGTCGTCTTCTCCGGACCGCGTGGTTTGGTGGTGCTCTTCTCTAGAGCGTCTCTTATGGCCGTGCTGCTAGCCACAGGGGATGGAGCGATGGTCCTGTGGAAAGGGGACGGTGAATAGATGCTAGGGACAGGAGACGGAGTGGAGCTTGGGACAGGGGACGGTGAGACACTGGGGACAGGGGATGGAGTGGAGCTGGGGAAAGGGGACGGTGTCACACTGGGAACAGGGGACGTTTTGACAGAGCTAGGGACGGGAGAGGGCGTGATGATCTTCTCTGAGGCGCGAGCTTTGGCAGCGCTCTTCTCTAGAGCGTCTCGGATGGCATTGCAGCGGGGGACAGGAGACGGTGTGACAATGACGGGGACCGGAGACACTGTTACGGTGCTGGGGAGAGGTGACGGTGTGATGGTAGGGACAGGGGATGGTGTGGCACTGAGGACAGGGGATGGTGAGATGGTGAAGTTCTTGGGGACAGGGGACAGCGCGGTATCTAGCCTCGGGTTGGCAGTGCCAGCTCTTGAGTGAGGTCTGCAGGAAGAGAGGACCGGCTTCTCCTCTGGAGCATCGACCTCTAAATCCTGCTTCAACTCAGCTTGCTGCGGAAACAGGAAAGAACAGTCAGTGTCCGATTCATTCATACCATTTTATTTGCATATTCGGCAACCGTTCTACCTGAATCCAATGCCTTCAGGTTACTGAGGTTTGATGGCTTCCATACACAGTAAGTATCCCCCAAAATGAAATGAAACATGGGGTGCAGACACCATGAGCTAAGCAGGCCTGGGCAACGCCAGTCCTCGAGGTCCTGATTGGTGTCACAGTTTTTGCCCCAGTCCCAGCTAACACACCTGACTCCAATAATCAACTAATCATGATCCTCAGTTAAAAATGCAATTCGTTTAAAATCAGGTATGTTTGCTAGGGATGGGGGCGAAAGTGTGACACCAAATCAGTCCCACCGAGACTGGAATCGCCCAGGCCTGAGCTAAGGGCAGGTTTAAGGCGACCTCGGCATCCATCAAGACCCCTCACCCCTCACTGTCGCATCAGCAGTACCAACTCACCCCCCACAAACAACTATCAGCTCCAAATACCGTTACCGGAGATCATAGCCATTTGGATGGTAGTACAGTTCCAATTAACAACCTGAATTCTACATAACAACTAAATCTATGTTTCAACAAACCCAGTCTCTCATATTTAACAATAGGGTTGGGCTGTGCATTAGGACTTTGACATGGGTTGGCAGACACGTGCAGCGGTGTGTTTGGGAGGAGTCTTGCGTAAGGATGCATGAACGGAGTGATAGAGTTTTCTCCTGCGGTTCGGCTTGGCTGCGTGCAGTAGGCGACGAGATGGAAGGAGATCTCCCCTGCGCAAACCTCAGGAGACAATCCCACAATCCCATCCATCTGTGACTGAAACCCTCCCCTGTCTCTGGCGTTTTAATACCCTGATCAACCATCTGCTCCAGAGGAGACCAGAAACCAAGCTCCAGCGATTCCGCTCCTCGTACACATTTATTTTACCTTTATTTAACTCGGCAAGTCATTTAAGAACAAATTCTGATTTACAACGACGGCCAACACCGGCCAAACCCGGACGGCGCTGGGCAAATTGTGCGCCGCCCTATGGGACTACCAATCACGGCCGGTTGTGATACAGCCTGCATGCGCACACACACACACAAACAAAAATAACACAAAACGAAACAATCACTCAGAAACACCCTTCATTCCACCCCACCCCAACCCAGTCCCATTGCAGCATGTGGTAGAGAGCAATGACATACATCCTGGAGGGCTGCTACAGTTCAGCTGCTCCCCCAGAGAGACGTATGAGGGGTGAGGCGGCCAGGCCAGGCCAGGAGCAGCTGGAACGGAAAGAGAGACAGAGAGAGCTGGGAGAAAGAGGATCTGGAGAGAGGCTGAGAGTGAAGGGACAGCTGGCCTAACCTCCACACCCTGGAACGAGGGAAAGAGGGAGTGAGTGAGTGAGAGTGAGAGACAGAAGGGGCGTGGGTGTCCAGAAGAGTCAGACGTATTCAAGCCATATTTAAGGAGAGCCGAAAGGGTGGATTAGTGAAATGCAAACCACACTTAGCCAGGATATTTGAGCAAGTGTTTTGAAATTCGAACCATCCACGTCTGTGTCATGGCTATTCGTGCTGAAACCTGCCACTTACTAGCACCGCGGAGACAATGACACACGTGTTGCCTTCTCAACCCCCACACACCCAGCCAGGAATACTAGGGGATTAAGGCCGTGCTTTCCCGTCTTTCTTTACACGACACTTGATTATATGCCACTGATGACATCGTCACCGTCGCTGTTCAGGGAAGTGACGATCAAATGGCTCGCCCTCCACAACCCAGGGAATAACCCAACCTCTTACTCTACAACCGCGCACGCCGTTATACATACCTGAACTCTGTGTTAAATGAACGGAGCATTTTCTTTTTTTAAATGACTACCAACAGAACAGGTGCATTAATAGTAGTCGTCGTTTGATTCAGTATTAATACGGCATCAGACTACTGAATCAAACTACTATTAAACACACTGGTGTATCTTTAACGTCGCTGCATACCTACCGCGATCAAAGCATAAACAAAAAATGTCCTCAATGTGCATAATGGGCAAACTCTGATTTACAGAAGCCAAACTCACAAACGTGTTTATGTGATGCTTACTTTGTCCAGTGCGACAGGTGGCTGCTGCTCTCCCAATGACACCTGTGGGTTGAACACACAAACATTAAATGGGCAACTCATAGCTTCTGAGCTGATGGACAAAGCAGTGATGTGTGCAGTACATAACCATACCTGTAGAGGGGGCAATGTCCTCACTTCCTCAGTGTTCTCCTGTTGGAAAAGCAGGAAACAGGTCAGTTGGTATGACCAAATTTAAAAATGCACTTGACTTTCTCGGACGGGAACCTGCTATGGGCGTGCAACAGATGTATATAGCGTAAGCACACTGTAGGCCTGCACAAGGCCTATACATTTAGATTCATTTCCTTGTGCTTATCCGGGAGCATTCTCGAAACATTTCCGACGCTCTGTTTGCGGTACCAGCCCATGGGCGCCTGGGATGGGCACTGGTATGCTCTACAGGCAAGATGGAGTGGCCACCCGGGCCTGCGCTCGCTATGTGCAAACGGGTTGCCATGACAACGCTGAAAATCTTCTCCCTCTTTTTAAGATGGCGTGAAAACGGAGGTAACCTGCCCTACCACACACACAATATACTTGTGACACAGGCACGCTTCTCAATTTCATGGTTCGGTTCAAATATCTAGGGTCAAACCAAATGTGCAGGGTTTACTATAACACATAATAACCCCCCCCCCAATCAGTCCCCCTCCTACACAATTAAAATACTTAATGTACATATAGATTTACACAAACACACAGGGGTGGCACATGCACACACTAGGGACAGCACAGGAGGTTGGTGGCACCTTAATTGGGGAGGACGGGCTCGTGGTAATGGCTGGAGCGCAATAGTATTAAATACATCAAACACATGGTTTCCATGGTTTCCAGGTGTGTGATGCCATTCCATTTGCCCCGTTCCGGCCGTCCTCCCCTCACCAGCCTCCACTAACTCCCAGCCAGCGTGAAAGACGAATGCAATAGGGAGGAGAGGGATGGATAGGATGTGGTTGAGCTGGAAAGAGAAGAGCAAGGGAGAGAGGTGTTCTGCAGAGTGTTGGAGGTAACAATGGGGAGTAGAAGAGGGAGGGATGGAGTAAGGGAACAGTCAGGAGAGGGAGAGATAGAAGGGGTGATTTATTTGGCTGCTGAGCAATGACTCTCCCTCGTTCTCACTGGCCCTCAGCTGTGTCCGAGATTAATGACAGCAACAGGAAAGTGTCTCTCTCACACACACACTCACACACTCACCTTTAAATTGAGCTGTATCCCTGGCTGTGTTTTGGGAAGCAGGCTCTCTCTCCCAGTTCTGACAGATTCTGAGACGGGTCTGTTTACCAGGTTGCTCTTCGGGGGGGTTGTCTGGTGGCTACAGACGGACCAGACAGGATAATCAAAACAGGGGTGATAGAAAATGGAAAACCCCCAAAAACCAACCTCCTACTCAATTTGATATGGACTATTACAACTCCACAGAACTGCAGGTAAAGAAAAATGTTTTTAACACTGCTGGTATTGCTGACGTGTCCGTACCGTGTGCTATTGTGCAGGCTTGGTGGTGCTTTCCTCTCCACGGGCCCAGAACAGATGAGTTTAGAGGTCTTCAGCTCGTCCACCTCTCCAATCACCATGACCGCCACATCACCGTCCCTGCCCAGCAACCAGCTCACATTCTTACGGTTGGCTACAGGGGACACGAAACACACTGAGGATGAGGAAAACCAAGAGTCGTCATATTTATGTTTCTGTGGCAAATAGACATTGATGGGTTCCATATATGGACAGCAGTAGAGCAGATGGGGGACCAGAGAAAAGCAACCGAATCATTGAATACTACGACGTGGTTACATTGGGTTAAGACTGAGAAATGTTCCTTCGTGGAAAGAAAGCAGCACACACACACACACACACACACACAAAACACACACGATCAGTAGAGGAAGCTATCCAGCCTAGTTCCCTTGTAAATATCCTTTGCTATTCTGATGATGTTTTTCTGTATGTATTGTGATTGCTACAAAACGAGAAAAAAAAAACTTGAATGTCCTCAATGAGGCTTTCGTAATCGTGAGGATTTTGGTTGAAAAGAAGGGGAGGCACCCCTCCAGAGCAGATTACCAGTGAACTGGTTCTGCCAGCCTGTCCTGTGGCAAATGCAGGGAATTCCACTGGGGCAAAGCACGATGACATGCCCTGAACTAAGCCCAGGCAAGTCAAAACATACTAGCTAGGCAAACAGACAATTCTCTCAAAACGCAAGACACTAACTACAGACAACAAAACACTTGTCAAACTTGTGCTCTGGACTCGTGGAACCCAATACTCCTTCGCGCCTTGACTCACATCACACCCTCTCTGTTCTGAGACCCTCATAAACCCGGGGCCTAAGTCATGTTCCTTGTACAGTGGCATTTCTGATTTAGCACGCACTATATCCCTGAGATCTGCATATCTGTGGCGCGTTCAGGGATCACCGCGGGCCTAGTTACTGTGGCAATAAGACGCCCCGCCCTGCACTGCAGTCTATCATCTGCCACTAGCAAACGTCACCAGTCTGCCACGTTCTGTACTCAAAGCTCAGACACATACCAAAAACGGACCTAACCACACACAGGACCACATACGATGTACGGAAAAACGGTCATAACAGCACGAGTCATGTAGCCTACATGCTACACATTATACAGATGTACACATACACGCTACATATATATATATATAGTTACAAACACACATATATATATAGTTACAAACATTCAACAACACATTAACGACAGTGTATTACACGCCAAACTAAAATGGTAAATATAACTGAACAAATGAAAAACACAAAACCTTTTTTTCAATTTTTTCTCCCAGCCGTATGTTGTCTTTTTGTTCTCCACAATGCTTGTCCTGCATGCTTCCTGCTGTGTTCACAGCTGATATTTGGAAGGAAGGGGCCAGTGGGCCTGGAGACACTTCCTGCTTTGCACAGACACCTGGGTCCTGTGCTTGTAACAGACCACCATTTCCTCTGCTTCACACTAAGAAACACAAAACTAGGTCTGCTACAGTCTCCAAACACTTTGTGTTGCAACGTGAACTGTGACTACGAGATGATGAAAGGATCTCTAACTCTATAGTCCAGTGTGTGTGTGTGTGTGTGTAACACGGAGCGTGTATCGGGGAGTGTGTGTGTGTAACACCGCAGCGTGTATCGGGGAGTGTGTGTGTAACACCGCAGCGTGTATTTGGGAATGTATGTGTAACACCGCAGCGTGTATCGGGGAGTGTGTGTGTGTAACACCGCAGCGTGTATTTGGGAGAGTGTGTGTAATACCGCAGCGTGTATTTGGGAATGTATGTGTAACACTGCAGCATGTATTTGGGAATGTATGTGTAACACCGCAGCGTGTATCGGGAGTGTGTGTGTGAAACACCGCAGCGTGTATTTGGGAATATATGTGTAACACCGCAGCGTGTATTTGGGAATGTGTGTGTAATACCGCAGCGTGTATTTGGGAATGTGTGTGTAATACCGCAGCGTGTATTTGGGAATGTATGTGTAACACCGCAGCGTGTATTTGGGAATGTATGTGTAACACCGCAGCGTGTATTGGGAGTGTGTGTGTAACACCGCAGCGTGTATTTGGGAATATATGTGTAACACCGCAGCGTGTATTTGGGAATGTATGTGTAACACCGCAGCGTGTATTGGGGAGTGTGTGTGTGTAACACCGCAGCGTGTATTTGGGAATATATGTGTAACACCGCAGCGTGTATTTGGGAATGTATGTGTAACACCGCAGCGTGTATCGGGGAGTGTGTGTGTGTAACACCGCAGCGTGTATCGGGGAGTGAGTGTGTGTGTGTGTAACACCGCAGCGTGTATTTGGGAATGTATGTGTAACACCGCAGCGTATATCGGGGAGTGTGTGTGTGAAACACCGCAGCGTGTATCGGGGAGTGAGTGTGTGTGTGTGTAACACCGCAGCGTGTATCGGGGAGTGAGTGTGTGTGTGTGTGTAACACCGCAGCGTGTATTTGGGAGTGAGTGTGTGTGTGTGTAACACCGCAGCGTGTATCGGGGAGTGAGTGTGTGTGTGTGTGTAACACCGCAGCGTGTATCGGGAGTGAGTGTGTGTGTGTAACACCGCAGCGTATATCGGGGAGTGTGTGTGTGAAACACCGCAGCGTGTATCGGGGAGTGAGTGTGTGTGTGTGTAACACCGCAGCGTGTATCGGGGAGTGAGTGTGTGTGTGTGTAACACCGCAGCGTGTATTTGGGAATGTATGTGTAACACCGCAGCGTGTATCGGGAGTGTGTGTGTGAAACACCGCAGCGTGTATTTGGGAATATATGTGTAACACCGCAGCGTGTATCGGGGGGGAGTGTGTGTGTGTAACACCGCAGCGTGTATTTGGGAATGTATGTGTAACACCACAGCGTGTATCGGGAGTGTGTGTGTAACACCGCAGCGTGTATCGGGGAGTGTGTGTGTGTGTAACAACGCAGCGTGTATCGGGGGAGTGTGTGTGTGTGTAACACCGCAGCGTGTATCGGGGAGTGTGTGTGTGTGTAACAACGCAGCGTGTATCGGGAGTGTGTGTGTGTAACACCGCAGCGTGTATCGGGGAGTGAGTGTGTGTGTGTGTGTAACACCGCAGTGTGTATCACCGCAGTGTGTTTCGGGGAGTGTGTGTAACACTGCAGTGTACATCCGGTGGGGGGCATTGACTTGTTGGAACAGCTGCCCTGGTAGTTAGCAGATAGAGAGGCCTATGTTCTCCCGCCTTCCCTGTCTGACATTCAGTCGGTTGATAATCAGTACATTGTGGTCAACTGCAGCCGAGAAAAGAGTTCCAGAATCAATGCACAACCTGACATGTGCTACAGTGACCTACAGCCAGCCATCACAGAGACTTGTTTTCATCTACTGTTACAAATCGCTCTCGACCAAACTTAAAGTAGAAGCTCTGGGGTTGTTGTCTTGTGATCTCAGATTCTCTCGGTGGAATGCCAAGGGAAAGTACATTGTGAAAGTACATTGTGAACCGAGTCATTACAACACAGATTTCTCATACAGGGACTGGCTACCTACAGAAATAAAATGCAGACGGGCAAGATTCTGCAGTACACCAAACCAGTTTCAGGATTGAAATAGGGGCCTGCCTCTTTCTATTTGTAGCTATGCATGTAATGAGCCATCTGCACAATACAAGAAAATGTGATTCCCTCTCTAACATAGAGGTACAAAATATAGTGGCAGTTTCACAGAGTATTTCTGTCTATCGCGTGTTCCTATATTAATCTGTTATCTGTTTTTCCGACACACGCACACACATTCCAGATATCAGCCTGCCTCTCCCTCGCACACACTAGTGCTTCACTGGGAACATGATGATCTATAATCAGGGCACACACACACACACGAGGAAAAGCAGCCAGACCTATTCTGCTTGAGTGCATCAGATTCAGCATTACGCCTGTTTCAACTGTTTGTTGCGTGTGTGTCTAGTGGGTGGACAGCTTACACTCAGATGGGCTGTGTTCACTGATAATGCCCCTTTAAAAAAAACAATTGATTAGTGAACCAACAATTCAATCAATTAAGGGCGAGTCAGCTATAAGTATGTCATTTCATCAAAAGAGATCGCACCGTCACATCCTGATCTGTCAGTGGGCCTACTCTTTCAGACATAGTTGCTATTGGAAGTGACTGGAAAGGTCGGACGGGTACCTTCATTTCGTGAAAAATGTATTGAACTTGATGCAGTTTAAAAAAAAAGGATGACTACTCTTCATGAAGAAATTAAACAGTTGACCAGGCGCCTTGACCTGAATAAGGATTCTATGAGACTACTGGCACCTTTAAATGCCTCCTATCAAAACATCCAACAGGATCCTAATGGGACCTTCCCGAACTATGATACATTTCCGCCACTGCACCCCTCTACTAGCTAGAATCAGGAAATGGCTGCTCATCGTTCGACTCCAGGTGAGCGTAAATGGATGTGTGTCAGAACCAGAAAGAAGGAGAGGAATCGTTCTCGGGGCGCCTGCCTTTTGCCCCCCACCTCTGGACTTAAGACTCTCAAATCGCTTTGAGCCCCTATACCAGCTGTCTTCTGCCGGGGGCTTGGGGGTTCCCCGCCATGGCTGTGGATGCCCCTCCAGCTACTTCTCCCTGTCCTAGTCAATCAACCGCCTGGGCTGTTGTGGCCTGCACGCAGCCGCCGTCTCAGCAGCCCTCTTCTCAGGTGAGTTCTGTGGCTCTGGCCTCGCAATCTGCCTCGAGACGTGGCAGAGGCCGCATCATTCCGGCTATTGTGATAGGGAATTCAACGGTGATGCATATATCTGTACCTAGGGCAAAGACTTTGTGTTTTGCTGGGGTCAAAGTTCAGGATATCACCAGGTTGATTCCCAAGGCTGTGAGTAAGGCACCGGGGGCTGATACTGTCATGGTTCATGCGAGGTCAAAGTTCAGGATTTCATCAGGTTGCTTCCCGAGGCTGTGAGAAAGTCACTGGGGGCTGATACTGTCATGGTTCATGCGAGGTCAAAGTTCAGGATTTCACCAGGTTGCTTCCCGAGGCTTTGTGTCAGTCAACAGGGGCTGATGCTGTCATGGTTCATGTGGGGTCAAATTACATTATTAAGGGCAGCTCAGAACAGAACTGATTGGGTCTCTACTTGACACCAACAAACACCCTGCCCTCTCTAAATCGTGGCATTGAACATTTCAGCAGACTGTTATCCCTCCATAACTGACAACGAGACTATTGCAGCTCTGTGGATGGAACATTCATTGACCATTTTTGATACCTTCTGGAAACAAAGCTTGTTTTATAAGGGAGGATGGGATCCACTTTCACAGCATTATAAGGCTGTGTTGAGGACAATGACTTAAATTACCCAAGTTTAGCTCATTTAATCCCTGCCATTGTGTCACTGAGATATCTTCCAACTCCCCTAGGATAATGTACATTTTTCTGAAGCAGGATGACAATGTAAGTAACCTAATGCATGTCCATCTTACTGCCCTGAATACCTCTGCTGATCCTACAGATATTGTATGCAGTAATCGTATGCCTATGAACCAGAGTTATACTGTTAGCACTGTGGCGGTGTGCTCTAGTAGGAAGTCCCCTGTGTGCAGCTCACCCTGCACTAATAAATAACCTGAGCATTGCTACCTCTGCTAAGCTTCCCAGTAAAGCAATGAAAACAATCAAGCATCCCAGAAAAATGTTAAAAATAGCCTGCGGTAACATATGTAGCTTAAGAAACAAGGTTCACGAAATGAATAATTTGCTAGTAACAGATGACATTCATATTCTGACAATGTCTGAAACTCACTTAGATAATACAGTGGTAGCAATACATGGTTGGTTATAAGATCTACAATTAAGACAGAAATGCCAAAGGTGGAGGTGTGGCTGTTTATATTCAGAGCCACATTCCTGTAAAGCTTAGATAGGATCTCATGTTAAATACTGTTGAAGTAATATGACTACAGGTTCATCTGCCTCACCTAAAGCCTTGTGGGAACCTGCTATAGACCATCAAGTGCTAACAGTCAGTATCTGGATAACGTGTGTGAAATTCTTGATAATGTATGTGATATCAATTGAGAGGTACACTTTCTGGGAGATTTAAATATTGACTGGCTTTCATCAGGCTGCCCACTCAAGAGAAAAGCTTCAAACTGTAACTAGTGCCTGCAACCTGGTTCAGGTTATCAATCTACCAGGGTAGTTACAAACAGTACAGGAATGAACAACATGTATTGATCATATATTTAATAATGCTGCAGGAATTTGTTTGAAAGCAGTATCCAGATCCATCCAATGTAGTGTCAACAATATAGTAGCCACAGCTAGGAAAACCAAAGTTCCAAAGGCTGAGACTAATATTGTGGATAAAAGTGTTGCAGTGATTGTATTGATTAAAAGTGTTGTCGTGATGCGAAGAATATTTGTTGGTCCGTGGTGTGTAATGACAAGCAACCAGACGCTGCACTTCACAAATGTATTAAATTGCTTATCACAGTTACTAATAAGAACGCAGCCATTAAGAAAATGACTGTAAAAATTGTTTAAATCCCCATGGATTTATGAGGAATTGTAAAATGTTATGGTTGAGATGGATGAGAAAAAAGAGATGTCAAATAGGTCTGGCTAATTGAGAAATCATGTGACTAAATTGAATTTAAAAAGAAGAAACTACTACACTATGAAACAAAGATAAACAACATAAAGAATAATAGTAAAAATCTTTGGAGCAACTTAAATGACATTTTGGGAAAAGAATTCCGCTCCATCATTTATTGAATCCGATGGCTCATTCATCACAAATCCCACTGTTATTGCCAACTACTTGAATGATTTTTTAATTGGCAAGATTTGCAAACTTAGGCATGACATGCCAGCAACAAACGCTGACACTACACATCCAAGTATATCTGACCAAATTATGAAAGAAAAGCATTGTAATTTTTATTTCGGTAAAGTAAGTATGGAAGAGATGAAAAAACTATTGTCTATCAACAATGACAAGACACCAGGGACTGACAACCTGGATGGAATATTACTGAGGCTAATAGCGTATGATATTGCCACTCCTATTTGCCATATCTTGAATTTAAGCCTACTAAAAAGTGTGTGCCCTCAGGCCTGGAGTTATTCCCCTACCTAAGAACAGTAAAACGACCTTAACTGGCTCAAATAGCCGACCAATCAGCCTGTTATCAACCCGTAGTAAACTTTTGGAAGAAATTGTGTTTGACCAGATACAATGCTATTTTTCAGTAAACAAATTGACAGACTTTCAGCATGCTTATGTGGAAGGACATTCAACAAGCACAGCACTTACACAAATGACTTATTGTGAAATGACTTAATTACCTGAGAGAAATTAATGATAAAAAGATTGTGGGGGCTGTTTTGCTAGACTTCAGTGCAGCTTTTGACATTATAGATCATAGTCTGTTACTGGAAAAATGTATGTGTTATGGCTTTACACTCCCTGCTATATTGTGGATAGAGTTACCTGTCTAACAGTACACAAACGGGATTCTTTAATGGAAGCCTCTCCAACAAAATCCAGGTAAGAATCAGGAATTCCCCAAGGCAGCTGTCTAGGCCCCTCTACCTTTTTCAATCTTTACTAACGACATGCCTCTGGCTTTGAGTAAAGCCAGTGTGTTCATGTATGCGGATGATTCAACACCATACACGTCAGCTACCACAGCAACACTTAACAAAGAGCTGCAGTTATCTTCAGAATGGGTGGCAAGGAATAAGTTAGTCCTAAATATTTGAACAACTAAAAGCATTGTATTTGGGACAAATCATCCATTAAACCCTGAACCTTAACTAAATCTTGTAATGAAGAATGTGGAAATTAAGCAAGTTGAGGGAACTAAACTGCTTGGAGTAACCCTGGATTGTAAAATGGTCAAAACATATTGATACAATAGTAGCTAGGATGGGGAGAAGTCTGTCTGTAATTAAGCGCTGCATTATTTTTAATCATTTTTTTCATTTTGCCCCCTTTTTTCTCCCCAATTTCATGGTATACAATTGTTAGTAGCTACTATCTTGTCTCATCGCTACAACTCCCGTATGGGCTCGGGAGAGACGAAGGTTGAAAGTCATGCGTCCTCCGATACACAACCCAACCAAGCCACACTGCTTCTTAACACAGCGCGCATCCAACCCGGAAGCCAGCCGCACCAATGTGTCGGAGGAAACACCGTGCACCTGGCAACCTTGGTTAGCGTGCACTGCGCCCGGCACACCACAGGAGTTGCTGGTGCGCGATGAGATAAGGATATCTCTTCCGGCCAATCCCTCCCTAACCCGGACAACTCTATGCCAATTGTGCGTCGCCCCATGGACCTCACGGTCGCGGCCGGTTACGACAGAGCCTTGGCGCGAACCTAGAGTCTCTGGTGGCACCCGGGAGGACCCCAAGCACTGCAATAGTAACAGCACTATCAACAGGGCAGGTCCTACAGGCCCTAGGTTTGTCGCACCTGGACTACTGTTCAGTTGTGTGGTCAGGTGCCACAAAGAGGGACTTAGACAATTGCAATTTTCCTCAGAACAGGGCAGCACAGCTGGCCCTTGGATATACACAGAGAGCTAACATTAATGATATGCATGTCAATCTCTCCTGGCTCAAAGTGGAGGAGAGATTGACTTCATCACTACTTGTATTTATGAGAGGTATTGACATGTTAAATGCACTGAGCTGTCTGTCTAAACTACTGGCACACAGCTCAGACACCCATGCATACCCCACAAGACATACACCAGAGGTCTCTTCACAGTCCCCAAGTCCAAAACAGACTATGGGAGGAACACAGTACAACATTGATCCATGACTACATGGAACTCTATTACACAATCAAGTAACTCATGCCAGCAGTAAAATTTGATTTAAAAAGCAGATAAAAATTACGCTGAACGGAACAGCGGGGACTGTGAAGCATCACTAACATGGACACATGCATACAAACACACGATAACATACACTAACATGTACACATTGATTTTGTTTTATAGATAAGTGGTATTAGAGTTGAGGCCTGGGGGCACACACTTAATATGTTGTGAAATCTGTTATGGATGTATTGCAATGTTTTTCAAATGTATAACTGCCTTAATTTTGCTAGACCCCGGGAAGAGTAGCTGCTGCGTTGGCAGCAGCTAATGGCAATCCATAATACATACAAATACTAGAAACCTGAGTTGAAGACCTATTTCTCTCACACCCCGGTGATGCTACATGAGGCCGAGCCACTTCCACATACCCTCCAGTGTTCCTATTGTGATGCTAAATGGTACCACTGGTGAGAAACTGCAGGTAGTGATTTAACAAAAAGACAAGTAGTCTTTCCAGCCATTAGCTACTCTCTTAGCCCTGCTGACACTCATAACATAAACAGGTAATGCCATCTCATTGAAACAACGTGTGTAACCTACTCGCAGGCAGACACAGACCCACATACAGAGGGCCTGCCAACAACAGACAAAAAAATGACTGATACCGAATACATTGGCGGTAGCCTAAAGCACACCACAGGATGTTTCTCAGAGGTAAGCCACATGCTTGCAGCTCAACTTCACAAGGCAGCTCCCTATTAGTTCATTCACAGCAACAACAAAAACACACCAACATATCTGAGACTTGCCCGATGTGTCTGCCTTTAGAAAGACCAAGTGGGTTAGGTTTCAAAGAAACGTGTTTGTAGACTTATTTCATAAGCAGATAACGATACTTTTTTTTTTGCAACAACAACAAAAAGTTACACAGCCTCCAGTCACACAGACCCTGTATGTGAAGATGTAGCAGGAGAGGCAAGCAGAAGAGGTAGGGAGGAATGAAATGAGTACCTGTACTCTGCTTTGGTCTATGGTCTTCTTTCTCCTCGCGTTCCTTCCAACGCCGCACCTGCTCCTGTCTCATCTTCAGGAACAAGGTCTTCTTCTGGTCCTCGCTCAGGGCCTCCAGCACATCAGGATCGATGTACATGTCCTTTAGTATCTGCTGCAGCATGGTGGCGGCGGGATGGAGGTGGAGGGGTAAGGAGGTAAGGGCTGTTCCGGCAGGTTGCCCAGTCTAGCAGGGTGTGGATGGGTACTGTCCGGACTCCTTGGGTCGACAGTTTCCTGAAGACGTGTTGGCTTCTAAACAAGCTTCATGAGGAGAAGGAGAAGATCGAGCCTCCTCTGTCACATACACAATCAGTAGACAGCTTCCTCTGACGTCCTCTGTTCTGACACTCCCTCCTCCCTCCACACACACACACGTCAGTCGTCCTCAGTCCTCATCAGGCAGCCATGGCTGGGTGAATCTGCATCAGGGAAAATTACACATCACAACCTCTGTCAGCACTGTAGATGACTGGCACTCCCTGCTGTATGCTAATCATGCTGCTGTTAAGTGCTCCTAGCCACTTGTCCTTCCTTGTCTTTTGATTTATTTTCTTACTTTTTCCCCCTTTGTCTCTTCTCCTCTTAAGATGCAACTGCTCATTGCCTTCTTTTTCAATGCATAGGAAATCACAGCGATCTCCTTTCCCTTCTTCAGACGAATGATAGAGTTCAAACCCTGGCTTCCTCACCCAAGCCATGGGCAGGGCTCTGAGAGCGACTGTCTGGCCCTGGATGGGAGGAGATTCCAAAGGAATGGGGCTTTTTTTTCCTGCCGTCAGTAACCCCCCCACCCCCACCCCCCTTTCCAACCGCCCTTCTTTTTTGTCTTCTTCTTCCAAACTCCCATGAGATGGCTGCTCCATTTTAACACGCTCGTTGTTGGGCTGTAACCAAAATGCAGGGTCACATCCCAGGACAGCGTGAGTAGAACGCTACTCTAGCAGAGGGGCTGAAAGGACTTCACTAGGCATGGTGGTCATATTAACAATGGAAACAGCACAATCAACATTTGGAGGGAGACAAAGGTAGACTGAGAACTGTCACTGCTGGGAAACAGATTGGTTTAAACTCAACACTTGGTGGTGGGGGGAAAAAATTACAAAAAGAAGAGAAGCGAGTGAGTCAGTGATAGAGAATTCGGCAGAACGTGTGCGAGAAAGGATGTGTTGTTTAAGGAGGATGTACTCACAGTGGGGTGCAGACGCTCCACGGCAGAGTAACTACTCGGGAGAGTGAGTGTGCTTGTGTGTCCTCCTCCTTGCCTTTGTGTAGGACTGAGCTGATGACATCACAGCATTCCATGAACTGTCTCTCACTCTATATCTCCCGCTCTGTAAGACACACACAATAATTATCTTGGTGGTGGTGGTGGTGGTAGGGAGGGGGAGTCAGGAAACAGAGCTCAGCCAAGCTAGCTGGAAAAGAAGTAACAGCATCCTGTTGAACAGAAATAGAGAGACCAAAACCAGCTGCTGTTAGAAAACCATGTTTCTATTGCCTGGATTGTGCAATTTGATTGCTCTTCAAAAATATGTTTTATTTATTTTTTATAAACAATCCAATTGCACATTTTGCTTTTACTCATCACATTTCTCCTCCGCAAACTATCTCCTCTTTTCTTATTTTTCAAAAGCTCTCGCACTCCACCTCCCCTGAATACATAGCTCCTCCCCCCATAAAAGTCTAGTCCTCTTCAGACCATATTTGTCCCCTTCATCCCATAATAATCCCTCTATCGCTTTCTCAAACACCAAACTAACCAACGAAACACTAACATATAGAAAAAGATACATCGACAGTTGTCTTCAGAGATGCCAATATCTAGCTTACACAATTGCCCCACTTCCAAGTTTCAAATCCAAGTGAATAGCACTCTCTGGTGGTCAAACCCTTTGGCCTGTAAATGAAGGTAGTTTTTTTTCTCCCAAAAATGTCTTTATCCATAACGGCAATGTCTTATTTAGTCTCATCAGATCAGTAAAATTATATGGATAGGTTTAAGCCAAAAACAAATAAATCGATTTCGAAAACAATGATGATACCATTTAAATTCAAACAACGGGCAATTGTCCAGTAGGCTTTACAGCCAGTCTACTGTAAACCACTCCTATACCTTGATGTAAAGAGCTGCTGTTTCCCATATACTGAAGTCATTGTTCGCGTTACCCTGCTCAGACGTTGCATGAGTCAACCAATGGTTGCGTGCCGCGTCATCGACTGAAACTAGATTCACTACATACTGGTCTTGTCGAGAAGGGGAAAAAATGAGTACATGTGTAGTTAAAATGGAATGTCGCCTTGTAAAAGTCCAAAAGCAAAAGTATGTCACAGGCACTCTTAATAATTGTCCAGAAAACCGGACCATCTGGTTGTTGGAGACTTGGCAGAGGCTATCGACCGACAGATTGCTATAATGTGTGGTGGTTAGCTGATACGTAAAATACCTATCAGGCGTAATGAAATCTGGCAGACATCAGCAAGGAACGTGTCTTTCTGGATGCATCACTCCTCAAGGTCCATCACAGCACATATTGCTTTAACCAATTGCACCATCTGCTGGTTGTAGCCTATTTGAAAAGACTACAAGGATGATGGTTTTCATTTTTTAACTAGTCAGTTAATTAAGAATAAATTGTTACTTATAATGACGACCTACCGGGGAACAGTGGGTTGGTTAGATGCCTTGTTCAGAACAAGGTATCTTGTAAACTCGGGGATTCGATCCGGCAACCTTCCGGTTTACTGGCCCGACGCTCTAACCGCTGCGCTACCTGCCGCCCCAAAATAGCGCTTCAAAAATCAGATTAGGAATAGTTTAAAATTACATGTTTTCAGGAGCCGGTTAAATGCAGCCATCTTCTCTCACCCCCAAAGGTTTTCAGGTGTAGCATCCTCCTCATCAAAGTCATTTCTGCATTGTTCAAGACAACTGAGAACTTGGCAATCTCCGACATTTGATTTCAATGTGTTCCGACAACTGGGAACTCTGGTAAAAAGAAGCACTGAGTGGGGGGAAAAAAGTTTTGCATGGTCATCCAAGTCGGAAACTAGGGGATCAACCTGTGTCACTTTCACATCTTGTCATTGTGATCGGAGGAAATACTTGGAGCGGTCATGTGCTTGGAAGGAACGCAAGAACCATTCTCACTATTGACAGACGAATCCGCGGCCATTTTCATTGGTGTGTGTGACGTCAGAGTTCAGCGTGTGGGAAAGATTGGAGTCTTGACACTGGTGTAGCAAAAAACCCTGCAGTCCCCTAAATGCAGTGGTGTAAAGTACTTGAGTAAAAAAACTTGAAAGTACTACTTAATGTGTTTTTTTGGTGTATCTATACTTTAATTTACCATTTTTATATTTTTACAACTTTTACTTTACTACATTCCTAAAGAAAACGATGTACTTTTTACGCCATACATTTTCCCTGACACCCAAAACATTTGGAATGTTTAGCAAGAAAAAATTGTTTAATTCACACACTTATCGAGAGAACATCCCAGGTCATCCCTACTGCCTCTGATCTGGCGGACTCGCTAAATACATGCTTCGTTTGTAAATTATGTCCGAGAGTTGGAGCGTGCCCCTGGCTATGAGTTTGGAATTTGAAATTATTTATACTTTTACTTTTGATATTTAAGTATATTTTAGCAATTACATTTACTTTTGATACGTAAGTATATTTAAAACCAAGTACTGGACTTTTACTCAAGATGGATTTTACTGGGTGACTTTTGCTTTTACTTGAGTCATTTTCTATTAAGGTATCGTTAGTTTTAGTTTTACTCAAGTATGACATTTGGGTACTTTTTTCACCACGGCCATAATGCAGGCGCCTGTCATCTCACACCTAGCCTACGTCAAAAACATTTGTAATGTTGACAGTAACCTTCCTTTTTCATTTCCACAGGTAGCAAGCGAAGTGTTTGTTGTCCAATCTACATGGTAGTAGATGAGTCAGACAGACAATATTTCTCAGAGGGGCTGGCGGCAGCCCTCTTCAGCTTCCTCACCTAATTGGCTATCACGTTCAAAAAAGTTAGGTGAATCAGGTCGGACTGGGATGGAGAGTGAGTGTGTTGTTCAAGGTGGATAAACAAAAAGGCAAAACCAAGTGGTGCACAAAAAACGCCGAAAGAATCGGATCAATCTTGTGCCAAATCACATCAGCAAAGCTATCACCTCCTTTGACTAACGAAACACCATAGCAGGTGGAAACGAGTAGGCCTACTTATGTAGAAACTAGTACTAGCAACCTCCCAGTCCCGACAGAGACCTCACTGCCCGGGCCCCGTAATGACAGTGGCTTTGCTCCTCTTCCTCCTCTCGAGAATAGTGACAGAGATCGACTCCCCTTCTGTGAACACTGGTAAGTCTACGAGTGATGAGACGGATAGCCGACAGCTGTGGAGTCCAAGTTCAAATGTGTCATATAAATAGTCTACCAGCTAAATGCTGGATATATGTAAGGATAGGCTAGACTGCATTGTCTGTCAAATGAAACAATCAGTTGTGTTGATTGTAGACTGATTATATTATTTGGCATCAAGGCTGATTTTAGACCACATATACTTTCTATCCAAGCTGCGATAGAGCGCGAGGACCGCCAAGGTAGGCTATAGGTTTAAAAATATATATATATATATTAGTTACTGATTAGTATGCTGTTGCATGGAAAATTCATTTTACAATGTGCAATTTTAAATGTCCCACTTTAATTACTGAACAAGTTACTACATTATTACCGCCAGACAGCATTCTAAATAGCAGCTTTACGAAACCGTAGGCCTATAGCTTCTTGAAACATAAATGTTAGGCTTATGAGAAAATGACGAGCAAACAAAAAATGAACATGTATCCATTGAAGCAAAGATGTAGGCTACTACATGCACTAGCACCACATAATCTGATAGCCCATCGATAGGCAGCCGTGTAAAATTGCAATTTCAGAACCATGGACAGGGATCGGTAGCCGATAACCTGTGAGTGGCTAACGGATTAGATTTGAGGGATTTTGCGGGAGTACAGATAAACCGCGCCACATCAGTGGGACCAGAGATTATAACCAAGTTTCATAGTTAGAATTCAAATTTGGAGGGGCGTTCAAGTGCATTTTTACCAATAGGACGGTCGTATTTAGGATTTCCCGACATGACGTGAATGCGGCAGTAGAGCTCTGATTTCTCCGACATTGAATATCACTGACGTCACGATTTGACCTCGTTGTTTTTCTGGTTCCCAGTTGTCTTGAAAGCACAATTTGTCCCCTGTGTGCGCATTGGCAGCAGTGTCTGGTCTATGAGATTATTAGCAAGCAATCAATCACATTTCTTAGGACCTTCACAAATTTAGTATAACTTCTATAGACCTTATATTCTGAAAGGAAAGCCTCTTTAAAAAGGAGTGCAGAGGTCATTATATTGGGCAACTAAAACGTTTGTGGTTATCTAATTGACTATGGCGCGCCAAATTCCAAAACTCAGCCGACCACGTTTGGAGTGAGTCTGATTAATCAGGCTGTAATGCACAGTTAATTGGATATACAGCCTGAAATGAATACATGCAAAATCGTGTAAATGTTCCTTATATGCCAGAATGTCGAATAAAATTACATTTAAACTTACTGTACTGGTTGTCTGTGAGGTTTGTTCTTCAGCTCCTCGAAATTTGAGACATTTAATCCTCGTAAAAATCCCCTGTTTTAGGTGAGTTAGGATCACCACTTTATTTTAAGAATGTGAAATGTCAGAATAATAGTAGAGAGAACTATTTATTTCACCTTTTATTTCTTTCATCACATTCCCAGTGGGTCAGAAGTATACATACACTCAATTAGTATTTAGTAGCATTGCCTTTCAATTGTTTAACTTGGGTCAAATGTTTTGAGTAGCTTTCCACAAGCTTCCCACAATAAATTGGGTGAATTGTGGCCCATTCCTCCTGACAGAGCTGGTGTAACTGAGTCAGGTTTGTCGGCCTCCTTCAGTTCTGCCCACAAATGTTCTATAGGATTTAGGACAGGGCTTTGTGATGGCCACTCCAATACCTTGACTTTGTTGTCCTTAAGCCATTTTGCCACAACTTTGGAAGTATGCTTGGGGTCATTGTCCATTTGGAAGACCTATTTGTGACCAATCTTTTACTTCCTGACTGATGTCTTGAGATTTTGCTTCAATATATCCACATCATTTTCCTCCCTTATTATGCCATCTATTTTGTGAAGTGCACCAGTCCCTCCTGCAGCAAATCACCCCCACAACATGATGCTGCCACCCCCGTGCTTCACAGTTGGGATGGTGTTCTTCAGCTTGCAAGCCTCCCCCTTTTTCCAACAAACATAACGATGGTCATTATGGCCAAACAGTTCTATTTTGTTTCATCAGACCAGAGGGCATTTCTCCAAAAAGTATGATCTTATGTCGATATAGGACTCGTTTTACTGTGGATATAGATACTTTTGTACCTGTATCCTACAGCATCTTCACAAGGTCGTTTGCTGTTGTTCTGGGATAGATTTGGGCTTTTCGCACCAAAGAACGTTCATATCTAGGAGATAGAACGCGTCTCCTTCCTGAGCGGTATGACAGCTGCGTGGTCCCATGGTGTTTATACTTGCGTACAATTGTTTGTACAGATGAACTTGGCACCTTCAGACATTTGGAAATTGCTCCAAAGGAATTAACCAGACTTGTGGAGGTCTACAATTTTGTTTCTGAGGTCTTGGCTGACTTCTTTTGATTTTCCCATGATGTCAAGCAAAGAGGCACTGAGTTTGAAGGTAGGCCTTGAAATACATCCACATGTACACCTCCAATTGACTCGAATAATGTCAATTAGCCTATCAGAAGCATCTAAAGCCATGACATCATTTTCAGGAATATTCCAAGCTGTTTAGAGGCACGATCAACTTAGTGCATGTAAACACTAGAATTGTGATACAGTGAATTATAAGTAAAAAATAATCTGTTCGTAAACAATTGTTGGAAAAATTACTTGTGTCATGCACAAAGTAGATGTCCTAACCGACTTGCCAAAACTATAGTTTGTTAACAAGAAATTTGTGGAGTGGTTGAAAAACGAGTTTTAATGACTCCAACCTAAGTGTATGTAAACTTCCGACTTCAACTGTATATGGTTTGGTTATAGGCACCAAGGTAAAGTTTAGTTTTATATTGGATATATTGGGGTTCTCTTGTCAATAGCTATTTACTCTTTACTTCTTACTCTTTTCTACAGTTTTCATCGACACCCCATTTCCCTTTATATCTCAATTGTCCTCAATTTCGAACTCTTCGTTCCTCACTCTCTTCGACACCTTTTTATATCTCCTATTCCATTCCACACGTTCGAAACAGAAGGCTGTGTCCTCCAGCTTAGGTAGAGGCAGTGCATCTCCACACTCATAACAGAAGTTCCTGTCGTTCCCACTTGTTTCTGTAGCCTTTTCCCAGTCGCTCAACACCGACTGACCTGAAGCCATTTCGTCTATCAACCATCACCTTCTCTGATTAATTTTACTCTACGTATTTTTACATTATGGTGCCAGTGCCAAGGATAATGACGACGAAACTGTTGATTTCACCAGAGTTCTGTCTATTTACAGAGATTTACATGGTTATCAAAACGTCACGCCAGTGTAAGCCTGCACGAAACACAGCACTTATTTTAAGTGTTTTTTTAAAATCCCCTATAGGAAAAACGCATGGTGGAAAAAAAATTGGAACCATTTCCTTGTTTGACCGCTAGGTTCTATGAGTTTTATGAGTCATACTGTGGCCTTCTATAAGATAGCCCTATGGGGTATAGTTATGTACAGTGCATTCGGAAAGTATTCAGACCCCTCATCAATCTACACACAATACCTCATAATTGCAGAGCAAAAAAAACAGAAATACCTTATTTACGTACATTTTCAGAACCTTTGCTGTGAGACTCGAAACTGAGCTCAGGTGCATCTTTTTTCCATTGATCATCCTTGAGATGTTTCTTCAACTTCATTGGAGTCCACCTGTGGTAAATTCAATTGATTGGACATGATTTGGAAAGGCACACACCTGTCTATGTAAGGTCCCACAGTTGACAGTGCATGTCAGAGAAAAAACCAAGCCATGAGGTTGAAGGGATTGTCCGTAGAGCTCCGAGACAGGATTGTGTCGAGGCACAGATCTGGGGAAGGGTACCAAAACATTTCTGCAGCATTGAAGGTCCTCAAGAACAAAGTGGCCTCCATCATTCTTAAATGGAAGAAGTTTGGAACCACCAAGACTCTTCCAAGAGCTGGCTGCCCGGCCAACCTGAGCGATCGGGGGAGAAGGGCCGTGTTCGGGGAGGTTACCAAGAACCTGATGGTCACTCTGACAGAGCTCTAGAGTTCCTATCTGGAGATGGAAGAACCTTCCAGAAGGACAACCATCTTTGCAGCACTCCACCAATCAGGCCTTTATGATAGTGGCCAGACGGAAGCCACTCTTCAGTAAAAGGCACATGACAGGCCGCTTGAAGTTTGCCAAAAGACACCTAAAGGACTCTCGGACTACGAGAAACAAGATTCTCTGGTCTGTTGAAACCAAGATTGAAATCTTGGGCCTGAATGCCAAGTGTCACGTCTGGAGGAAGCCTGGCACCATCCCTATGGTGATGCATGGTGGTGGCAGCATCATGCTGTGGGAATGTTTTTCAGCGGCAGTCAGGATCGACTAGTCAGGATCGAGTGACAGATGAACGGAGCAAATTGTACAGAGAGATCTTTGATGAAAACCTGCTCCAGAGCTCTCAGGACCTCAGACTGGTGTGAAGGTTCACCTTCCAATAGGACAACGAACATAAGCGCACAGCCAAGACAACGCAGAAGTGGCTTTTGGCCCAAGTGTCAATGTCCTTCAGTGGCCCAGCCAGAGCCCGGACTTGAACCCGATCTGACATCTCTGGAGAGACCTTGGAAATAGCTGTGCAGCAACGCTCCTCATCCAACCTGACAGAGCTTGAGAGGATTTGCAGAGAAGAATGGGAAAATCTCCCCAAATACATGTGTGCCAAGCTTGTATCGTCATACAAGAAGACTTGAGGCTGTAATCGCTGCCAAAGATGCTTCAACAAAGTACTGAGTAAAGGGTTTGAAGACTTATGTAAATGTGATTTTTCTGTTTTTTTTATATGTAATGATTTTGCAAACATTTCTAAAACTGTTTTTGCTTTGTCGTTATGGGGAAATATGTGTAGATTGATGAGGGGGAAAAAAAACATTCAATTTGTTTTTTAAATAAGGCTCTAATACAATGTGGAAAAAGTTAAGGGGTCTGAATACTTTCCGAATCCACTGTACATGGGACAATATTTTAAATGGTTAATAGCTCTTAACCTCAAACCCACTATAAAATATAGAAATCTATATACAAATATTAATAACCATTTCATTAGACAACTAACTGAAAATACTGTCCCATTTACATTATATATTGCCCCAGGGATATGCTATCCAATGTCAAACCAATTTTGCCACAGTCGCACACCAGCAGGCTGAAGCTAATTGGCAAAAGAGGTTGGTTAGCACTAGCTAGCCTAGGAGACTTAGAGACACAAGATCTGATTAGACTGATTTTAAGTGATCTAGAAGCGTAGTGACTGTAACTCTGCACTCTTTTGGCAGAGTGAATGTACAAAATTCTTGCCACGTGTGAACACACAAACAGCCACATTAAAATGTTTGTCAAAAACCTATTGAAAAAGTGGCAATTGGCAAGACTATTATTGACAAAGGAGACCCAGAAAAAACTAACTAACTGAAAAACATTTTTCATTTCAGTTGGCTAAAATGAGAAGAGATTCTGGACAAGAGTTTTTGGAGAGAATGAGAACTTTTCAATGATAAGCACAATTATATTGAAGAAAATATGAAAGCAACATATAAAGTGTTGGTCCCATGTTTGATGAGCTCAAATAAAAGATCCCAGAAATGTTCCATATGCACAAAAAGCTCTTTAAAATGTTATGCACAAATTTGTTTACATACCTTTACATTTCTCCTTTGCCAAGATAATCCATCCACTTGACAGATGTGGCATATCAAGAAGCTGATTAAGCTGCATGAACATTACACAGGTGCACCTTGTACTGGGGACAATAAAAGGCCACTCTAAAATGTGCAGTTTTGTCACACAACACAATGCCACAGATGTCTCAAGTTTAGAGGGAGCATGCTGCAGGAATGTCCTCCAGAGTCATTGCCAGAGAATTGAATGTTCATTTCTCTACCAGAAGCCTCCTCCAAAGTCGTTTTAGAGAATTTGGCAGTACATCCAACTGGCCTCACAACCTCAGACCATGTGTATGGCGTTGTGTAGGCGAGCAATTTGCTGATGTCAATGTTGTGAACAGAATGCCCGTTGGTGGCGGTCGGGTTATGGTATGGGCAGGCATAAGCTATGGACAACAAACACAATTGCATTTTATCTATGGCAATTTGAATGCAAAAATACACCGTGATGAGATCCTGAGGCCCATTGTGAGGCCTATTTTGCATCTCTGTATTCCCAGTCATGTGAAATCCATAGATTACGGCCTAATTTATTTATTTCAATTGACTGATTTCCTCATGAATTGTTACTTAGTAAAATCAATGAAATTGTTGCATGTTTTTGTTCAATATATTATACAAATTGTAATTCGTAACATGTCAGACGAAATGGGTGATGAATATCCACAAATTAATACATACCATACGAAACGTAACATATCATAGTAAATGGAGTGTATCGGATTTATGTGCAGGTTGAGACCAGGTTGGTTAGATACACTTTTCATAGCCAGGTTTTGTAGCCAAAGTAGTATTCTCCCTCTTTCCCTCCGAGACAACTACTGGGCAAAAACTGGTTGAATCAGCTTTGTTTCCACATCATTTCAACCCCCAAAATACATGTGTTTACGTTGAATCAACGTGGAATACTGATTGGATGAGCAAAAGTCATCAATTTAAGGGAATTGTTACAAGGAATTGTGTCATTTTTTTCACCCAACTTTTAACCTATATTCAATGACATGATGACATTTTTTTTTTAATTTCTCGTTGAATTCACGTTAGTTGACAACTCAACCAAATGTAAATCAAAACTAGATGTTGAACTGATGTCTGTGCCCAGTGGTTAGCCATTACTGTTCAAAAGATATGACCCACAATACCGGCGCTATACGTTTTTTTCTTTCCATCGTGCATTAGTGGGCCACATTTTACATACAAAAAGTATATCGCTGGGACATTCTAAGACTAGGCTAACTTGCGGTCAGTTTGTTAAGGCTACACCTTGTTCAGTCATGTTACCTCATTAGCTAGCTATAGTTAATAATCTGGGGCGCGTTCAGCAGGAAGCAACGTTGTGGAACGTCCAGTTAGGAATGTGCTGTGTCGAACAAACGTACCTCTGCCATTTTAAATAAGGAATAATGTTGGCTCTATTCATGGCTTTCTATCTACAACGTTCGAGAACGTTTTGCAACTGAACGTGGCTACGCCAATATTAACAGTAGCCTGCTATATGCAAAGCAAATATTTGGTGGCATAAGGAAAACAAACTATTTATTGATTAAATCCCTCGCGCTACAACACCATATATGACTGGGTAAATAACATTATTTTGAGTTAATGTGACTCACACAGGACGCGAGCACTGGGACTCGGACTTCAGCCAGGCGGACTCGTTACTCGAACATTGGACTTGGACTCTGACTTGAGCACAGGGGACTCGATTTGGACTCGAGGTACAGAGATTTGACTACATCGCTGGGCGAAACAGTCATTGACGTTTTCATGTGAATATTCTAAAATCAGCATTAAAAAAATATATGCATTTTCCCACCAGTAGTGTTTCCACCAAACGGACTTGTTACAGATCAAAGGCAGTAGTGCGTGATGACGTGATACTCACAAAATGTACTTTTCCGTTTAAGTTTTCATGTACCAAATCTAAAGTTCAATGTGTTTCCATCCCATTTTCAACTCTACTGATAGTTTTGTCACAAAAACTGTTGTGTTAAATAGCAAATGTGCCGATTCTGGTTTTCGCACCTGCGCTCTAGCCAACATCATATACAGTGCGGGTAGGCTGTGAGGGTAGGATAGTCTACCTGATAATATTTGCATTTGTCAAACAGCAGTCAAGCATCAATCATCATGTCACCAGAATAAGACATTCGATATTTATTTGAAAAGGAAAATCGAGCTTCTCTCTTTGCACTTTCACCACCCTGTGAATTCCATCATAACTTGTCATCTGTAGCCTAATAAACTGCATGGTTTCCCCGAGTAACAGTGTGAGGACCACACCATATCATGTTTGACTCTAAGTTTACTTCCATATGATGGTTATTATATCAATATTTGCGAATAAATGCCTTTCCACCGCCATTTCTCGCAAAATTAATTTTACCAACACAAGATTCAGCCATGTCGAATGTACAAATGATCTGTTGGCATTTATAAAATTGTACCGAGACTTCCTGTTTCCATCACAGCTGTCATGTCTCTCTCTCTCTCTCTCTCTCTCTCTCTCTCTCTCTCTCTCTCTCTCTCTCTCTCTCTCTCTCTCTCTCTCTCTCTCTCTCTCTCTCTCTCTCTCTCTCTCTCTCTCTCTCTCTCTTCTCTCTCTCTTCTCTCTCTCTCTCAATTCAAGGGGCTTTATTGGCATGGGAAACATTAACATTGCCAAAGCAAGTGAGGTAGATAATATCCAACATATTTATGTGAGTAAAGTACATATATATATATTTTTATTCACTTCAGGCCTGATGGAAAACAGCAACTTTGTCATTAAACGTTCCAAATGTCGACAAAACAAAACAGCTAGACATGGTGGGATATTTTTTGTGATGGTACAACTAATTATGCGACAAATGGAGGAGGAAGCACTTATGCACAAATATCGATATAATAACCATCATATCGAAGTTAGCTTGGAGTCACGCGATGACTTGTTGTGTGGTCCTCCCGCTACGACTCGGGAAAGCTTGCGGTTTATTAGGCAGATGAACCAAATTATGAATTTAACAGGGTGGTGTAAATGCAAGCAACTTGATGAGCTTGATGCACCTTTCCAATAAATATGGAAGGTATTATTCTGGTGACATGATGATTGATGCTTGGTTGCCGTTTGACAAATTCAATTAATCTAGCTGTTTTGTCCATATTAATCTCGTCATGTAAACTATTACCTCACTGTATCTGGAGTTTTTGGCTAAAGCGCACGTGCCAATACCAGAGTGGACCCATTTGCTATATAACGCAATTTTTTGTTGTTGACAAAACCATCAGTAGAGTTGAGAATCCGATGGAAACCCATTTAACGTCTATTTTGTATTCAATACATGGGAATTCAACTGCAAAAGTTATTTTTATGTGCACTACGTCATCGCGCACAGACTTATCCTCAACAAGTACATTTGATGGAAACACATCTCTGGTAGGACAATGCTGATATTTTAGAATATTTGCATGAAAATCTGTCATATTTCTGCTGTTGGGGAGAGAATAGGATATGTTATTATAGGAATTATAGTTAATATGTTGGTAAGACAAGGTTATGTATGTTTGTGCACATGGAAGTCAGTGATTTACGTTTACTATAGGGTAATGAGGGAACACAAATGTAATGTGAATAAAATGAAAGGGCATTTAGTTGATGCAAATGACTAAATCATTGGTATTTTAGTCAAAATGACTAAGACAAAATAAAAAAAACTGCCAAAATTAACACTATTCTTTAGCTACCAAAATGGCTGCGCTGCATGTTGGCTTAAAAACAGCGCCCCCTGTCAGGCATTTAGGGTTAATACATACCATTTGTTACGACACATCCTCTCACCTTGCGATTGTATTTCGATTGGACCATTTCATTCAGCATTATTTCCACTCATATGAAAGTTCAATTCCAATTGTTTCCAAAACCGTATCGCAAACGAGGCATATTTGTGTTAAGACTGAGCGTTTGGGCAGCATTGGTTCATTTCCCTCACCCAGCAAAAAGGGACGTGGAATGACTATTTTTGATGCAGTTGAATTTGAGTTATGATAAGGGCAAGGCTTTGCAATTCATCTACAATTTCCATTTGTCCTTATGATATTGTAGGAAATGTAGAGGTAGCCAGATTGGGAGTTGCACCCGGGCAGGGCCATGTGGCTGTCAGTCCGACAGCTTAAACATTAAACATAGAGGCTCTGGCCTCTTGTCTTTTCGAGGTCACTGCTGTACTGAGCATGTCTCCACAAGTCCATCGTGCTCTCCTGATGGGACACTTCAATGGCCTCCTTGCACTTCTGATACCAATTGGCTCAAAAGAGAGTGAGTCACCAGACAAGAGATATGAAGATTGTGGATTGGTTAGATAGACACATGCTGGCCAAAAGCACAAGCTGACTAGTGCCAGCACAACATACAACGTGTATGACTCTGTAGTAGACTTGAATGAATTTGTCATCGTACGAATCATATATATTGCCACTATAGCAGTGCTGAGTTTGCCCTCCTAAATGTAGGCCACATGGCCATTTTGGGTCTATGAATAATGAATTTGACTCAACATACTGGGCAGGCAATGTAAATGCATACCTGTACCAGTGGAGGCTGCTGAGGGCAGGACAACTCATAATAATGGCTGGAACGGAGTGAATGGCATCAAACAAGTGGAAACTGTGTGTTGGTGTATTTGATACCATTCCATTAATTTCACTCCAGCCATTACCACAAGCCCATCCTCCCCAATTAAGGTGCCACCAACCTCCTGTGACCCGTACCTTTCTTTGCATTATATTCCAACGTTCACATTGCCTTTGCATCTTAAATAGCAGGTCTCCTTCTGTTCTAACACCAGCCCGAAAGGAATGTGCTTGACCTTTGAGCTCTGATGTCCATGGGTAGCCAGCGTCAAATGCTAACCTACACAAGAAGTGAAGATCTTGAACAAACCGTCTTTAACACTGGGGATTGTAAAAGTGTAATCATAACCTTGTGATGCCCTTTCTTCAGAAGTGGTGTTTTATAATACATAATCATTGCTAGTCCTGAAGCTTCTCATAACTCTTAAAAATATGAAATCAGTAGCATATTTTAGTCTCTCCACTGGCAGTGCAGGTGGTGGTTGCTCTAGTAGTCCAGCAGTGACAAACATCTATAGATTTATGCACCCTTTGGACTTCAAATCGCACATTGATGTCAATGGGAGGTCCGCACACACATTTTAAGTTGTATTGCAGACTGTTAGGGCTTTGACATACAGTATTTGCAGTCAAATCAGGTGGTTACAGTGTGAAGCTGTGAGCTCATGACATGGGAAACATAAGACCCAACGAGCTGCTTACACAAGGTGGTAGAACGTTGAGCTGTGAGTGTTAGTGTCTAAGCCCTTGTTTGGCAAAACTAAAAAAGACAGAATCCTCCTAGGATCAAACACAAAGTGCATACCAAAAAAGCGCTGCCGACCATATAACCCATTTGGACATAGTAAGTCAATACATCACAAACATGAAATAGGCGACATGATACAGTATTATCTGATGGAAGAGCTGTAGTGTTTCTGGAGGTTACCAATATCCATAACCCAAATAGACAGCGAGTAGAAAAACCCTGCCCAGTTTGGCAGTCCTACATTGCTATCTTACACGAGAGATTAAAAATGTATTAAAAACTGTATTCAAATTGGTAAAAATGTACATAAAATGATATTCCATGCATCACCACCGAATGAGTTAAACCCATAATCCTCTTTGAAAAAGGGAAGCGACGTAAGAGAGAAGAGTAATATCATTTCTACCAAATTGATTGGTCAGACATGCCATCCAGTTAGGAAAGCAATGTGCTACAAACAACCGCTGAAGACAGGAGATAACCACACACCTTCATAAGTATCGTACTGGTACCAAAGCACCATTTTAAAGCAAATCAGGAAACATGGCTGCATGCTACTTCTCCTTTTCACCCAAACTCAACATACATTCTCAGCCCCTACAATCAGCTCAGCCCATCACTTCACTCTTCCCAAGCCAGAGGGAGAGATGATAGAGGCCCATGAGACAGACAACACTATTCCTCATCCATAGCATGTTAGTTAGTGTGAATGTTATGGCGTTGGTTGTGCCCCTCATTGGGCAGAGTTAAGCTTCGCTTTGTTAAGATTGATTTCTCCTCCCAGACCTTTAAGTGCAGATAAAGGCATGTAAAACCTTGAAAAGAAATAAACATGGAATTCAGCCACATGCTTTCAAATATTAATCATATATTTAATTGATATACATATATTGCCACCATTGGCACATAGGATATTGCACACAGTAATGAAATGTTGCACTGAAAATAAAAAATAAAATATCCTCTGTGAGCAGAAAAAAACATTCAAAATTACAAATAATGTGGAATAACATTGAAAAGTTCAAACTAAAAACTAAAACAAAATAAGACATGCTTACTACTCCCCTGTAAATGAGGTCTTTAGCAACTTACAAATTACACATTACTGCCCAAGTCGTAGAACTACACACAGAAAATATCACAAAGGGGGGGCTCCAACAAGCGTTCTGAATCCAGTCCACAGTGATGTTTCCAATCAGCCACTGCTCTCCGCGACCACCTCACCGGGCTTGGGCCTGTGAAGAGCAGGTTCCTCCGCATCGTCTTCTAGGTGACCACCCCCTTCCATGCTTACATGTAGGCCGATACCTGGGCGGCTTGGGGGCGGGAGAGGTCGGGGGAAGGAAGGTCGCAGGAAACACTTAGTAATCTGCCCCTTTACTTTAGGGTTCTTAGCGAACCCTTTAGCACCACGAGTTATGCTGTGGCATGGGGGGGTCAATACATGGGGGGGAACAAAAGAAACCAAGTCATGATCCAAAGCACCAGGCCAGCATGTAAGCATGCGGAGTGTGTAAGGCACCGGGTTGTTTATATGTTGAAGAGGACGCACCCATTCGGGCATCAGTAATACCAGTAGCTCCAACCAGGGGGGCTCAAGGACAGTTAGGCCTGCTGCTTTTCACTCCATTCAATCTGCCAAGTGATCTTTTCACGGAATACTAAGGTCAATTTGTCATGGTCTGATTATTGTCCGTTTCTTTGGAAACAACTCACACGGCTTATAAAACTCGATGAGATATCCAGAGTCATACCAGTATTCAAGCTAAAGAGTTGAGCATTGGCAGGGATGAAAACCAGCTTGGAGAGAGGTCCTTGAGCCACTATGTTGGAAAACCAACATTCGGCGTTGTACAGGTAAACATGCAGCAATTAACACTCATTGGCACCTTGGCATCCTATTGGTTGACTGATATTTTCTGTTCCTTTTGTGAGTCAAATTCCCCCAAACAGAAAACCTCTGTTCCATAAGTGCTGACATTGACGTACATTTCAGAATCACAAAACCATGCTTTACTTTTTCGTCTTCGCACTCAATAGACCATGAAGCCAATTCGGCGGTGCTAGCAGGGTTGAGTGCTCTATATTACAAATGTGCTGTTCTCGAGCACTTGTCATGTCATTTGCTGCATGTTGTCACTGCACTTAATCTAAGACAAGTACCTTTGATATATATATATATATTTTTTTTTGTTTAAACACACCGCATGACAACGAGACACAAAAGGTAGTCTATAGTGTACCGATCCGCATGACGACAATTTCAATTTCAAATAGAAGTTACAACAGTAATAATCCTTTTGAAGGGATTCATGTCGAGTTCCATTGACCAGTTCAATGTGTTCCGAGTTTGATGCAATGCATTACACAAAAGAGTGACCACTTTCCCCTTGCATGACATTGCCTCTGTACCTTTTTCAGACTGCATGACATCGAAACAAAATTCCTATGCAGGCCTAGCCCTCATACATGTATGATTTGTGTAAACACATCTCTACTCACAGGGAAAGGTAAATAGGGTGGCAAGTACACAATGACAACCCTTTAAAAAGGTTAAAAAAAAAAAAAAAAAAAAAAAAGGGTTTTACATTTTGGTTAAAAAATAAAAACAACTAAAATATCTGATTTGTGCTGAAGTCATTAGCTCACATGGAAAGGACTTTCTATAACTCGGCAATAATTCCATTTGAAAATTGCAAACACTTTTTATAATAGCTTTAACGTGTACAAAAGTTATTGGTTAATAAGGGAAATAAACACTCAGTTCTTTATCATCTGTCATCAAGTAGGAAACACGGTTCATATATAATGTTATTACTTTGTTTAGCAGCCGCTTACTGTATTAATGGTGGGTAAAAGTGGGTAACATCCAGCGATGGGTGACAACATGTCATAACTGTCAGTTTGTGTAGGTTTCTTTTTTGTGGGTGGTGCTCCCTTGGAGTTAAACAATTACAGTTAAATCTTTAGATCTCTTTCTTTTTACAGTAAAGTTTATTATAATTTCTCTTTTTGTTATTTTGACGACTTTTTTTTTGTGTGCATGTTTTTGCGCTATATCAATCCTCGTCCGCATCATCAGCATGCGTCTCCTCTTGCTGTTGCATCTCACATGCCCTTTTCTCCCGCTGTTTCTCTTGGATCTTCTTCATCTCCTCCGCGTATTTACAGAACGTATTCCCAAACTTGGACCACACTTTGTAGGGCACCGTGATAGAGTTGCGGTATGTTGGCTTCACCTCACTTACCCTCATGAACACTCCGTATTTATTGGAGCCCACGTCGAAGAAAAAGCGTTTGTTGTCCACTGTCAAGGAGGTCCCTTCGGGCAACTCCGCAGGTTCGTCATCTACTCCGTAGTCGTCAATGAGTTTAGCCAAAGCGTCACGAAACTCAATAAGTCCCTGGGCAGGAAGAGCAATCGTCTGGCCTTGCGTGGATCCCAAACCGGGCCCCCGGTTCACGGTCTGTCGAATCCTCAGAAACCGGCCTCTCTGGTTCTCTTTCAGATCCATGTAGTACTTCCGATTCTCCCGAACCAAGAATTCGCTTTTAAGTGCTCGCCTCGGCTCATCCTGTGCGATGTCCGGATTGCTAGGACCTAATTGGGCATAATGTTCGATGAAGTCCCCTAAGTAGTCACGGAACTCTACTGCCACTGACATGGAGAGAGTGAGGCGGCTCTTGTTTCCCCCGGCCCCGACTTCGGCTATCTTCAAGAAGCGGCCTTTTGCGTTCTGCTTCACGTCCAGGTAAAAACGTTTGTTTTGAATGTCAACCCGTTTCGACGCCAGCTCTTGCGTCTCGTGCTGCAGCCCGGAAGCCGAGCCCGCCCCTCCTGTCACTGGGTGCATGGAACCGACGCCCGGGCCCGTGGCTGCTCCTCCCTGCTCACTTCCACTGTCTCTGTCCGCCATGATGCTGCCTGCCTGCCTTCTCCCTCTGTCTACTGCAACCCCACAGTCAGCCAGCCACGCCACCACTCTCGCGAGATCTACACAGAGGGAAATACAAGAAGAATATCTACCTAGACGGCCTCAAAGTGGAAATTCTATATTATCCTTTAGGCCTAAATACAATCGTGGCGCATTAATACAGGAATAGCCTATTTTCATCCACGGTTTAAATGCTCAGGCTATTCTGTGTAATGCAAGCTTACCACTTCAAAACTGAAATCGAAGTTATTATTTTGACTTATAAAATTGGATGAAGTGCAATCCAGAAGTGCAGTAAAAGGTCGTACTTTACTTGAATCGTCTGCGTAAAACATTACCGCGTAAAACCGTATGCGTAAAAATGGCTTACCTTTGCCAATGGAAAAAAAAACATTTAGCTCTATTATTCCTCAATAAGGGGTTATTACTGGGTTTATGGCACTGTTTGGTATTGTCTGTTATGTTTGCGAATGTGTTGTGTGTATATGCCTGGCTATGTTTTTATGATGAAATGGGAAAATATGGTGTCAAAGCAGTGGGGGAAAAGGGGTGAAATAAAAACTAAGAACTCTGCTTCCCACAAGCCACACGTAGAATGATGACAGCTTATGGTGGCTTCAATCCAGAGGCTCACATTTGAGGCAACATTTTACATTAGGCTACATGCGTTAGGTTTGCCCGTGCGGCGTGCAAATACCCTGCACCATCTATTATACTTAGCTATTGGGTTTCACACCAATTATATTTCACGTCTTGTTAGTCTATCCAATGTAGGCCTACTAATTGACCTTCGCTGTTACCATCCGAGAGCCTCGATTCGGAAACCTTTGCCGCTTCTCTATTTCAAGTATTGTGAGAGAAACCCCTATTTGGCAACAAAATACAAAAACATTGTCTGCACAGGTCGCTAATGGCCTAAAAGAAAGACCACAAATCCTACCGCTGCTAGGTTTAATAAAACGGTCTGCTGATTTAAGTGTCTCGGTTTGGCTTATTTATTTTCCTTTGTATGTACAGTTGTCCTTACCAACCTTTCCTGTTTCGACCTTGGGATGATATGATTCAATTTAAGCCTAGACAGACACGCAGTCATGGTGATAGGGTGAGTCTTTCTTTCATACTCCTGTCTATGTAGTCTACTTAGAGAACCGTTACCATTCGTTTTCGTTAGGCCTACCAAATAGAGAGCAGGTCTACCAAATAGAGTATTTGTTAGGCCTACTAGAATATGGGCTACATGTCATGATTGTGCACTTATGCGATACATACTCGATTCTTAGGCCTAGGCCTACATTGATCTGATGTTTTTTTTTGGGGGGGGGGGGTAAATTAAAGCCAATTCTCTTGATTGAATACGAAAATAGTAGGTCTGATCTCACGAGCTCCAAACTGCACAAATCACTTCGTTCATTTTGTTTATATTTTAATTCAACTTAACATGTCAAATTTACATATTTAAATATGATAATTGACATTACAACATTTTTTTTATGGAAGTACTTAAACTGGTAGACAAAAACTAGATATGTAGGCCTATAGCCTATTAATTAGCTTATTATTATCCTCGTCGTAAAATTAAATCCATCCGTCCAAATGAACAGCCTTCAGAATTGTGTTTTTCGGATGTTATCCAAATAACGCATCTTATTTACAGGCAAATTGTCTTCTAACTTTTGGGAATTAAAAAAATGTGCAATTATATCTAGTCCATCATTAGCCTATGTAAAATAGCATGTTTTTTAAACAAAAGTAACAATATGTCGTGTGTAATCGAATAAAAATGTTTAATCCTACATAATTATGTTTGCTGAATAATGTTATTTTCTACTATATTTCAACTGTAAATGTACGTTCCTTTTTAATGGATGCATCATTGGTGAAAAAATAGCTATTGCCATTGTCAGCGTGTAAGGGAAGTGTTAAACTGTGTATTTGTCCCTCCCCCCAAAATGCTAAAGTTATAGCGATTATCGTTGCAATAAAATAAACGTGCATAGAAGAACACGCATACAAATAAGTGTAACTAGTATGGGACAAAAACAATTGGAAGGAATTAAATTGATCTAATATGTCGAATATAAGATGCTAATGTGATTGTTAAGTTCCTTATTATTCAGATGTCATTTAATACGTTCATATATGACAACGCGCATCTTCGTTTGATATGCGGGATGTTGATGTTCACCCGAGGAAGGAGGAAATTGCAAAGATGGTGTCTGATGCGCTGGCTTTATTCCCTCTTTCAGGCCTATGGAACTACCGAAAATCTATCAAGAAATAAACAGATTCAATACTTTTCTAGTCTAACCCACATGCAGGCCATCGAATGATATACATTGATCGTTCTGGAAAGGATCATTTTGGCAATACATACCTCAATGCCAGTGGGAACTATAGGCCTGTAGCCTAATCTGACACAATTCATTTGAAAACTGAAACTTGGGTGTCTGAGCACTGTAGGCCTATTGTCAACGAGACAAATATTTTCATTTTAAAAGTGACGTTGACACGAGCGGTAGATGCACCTTAATGTAGCCTATTTGTAATTGTTTAGTTAACACAAATGATTGCAGTTGCTTCGCTGGTCTTGTGTGTCATCACAGTGAAAAGAGTATTATTCCCGAATGGACTTTGCTTTAAAGTGTTTTTCATATGGCTTCATTCAGCCCAAATACATTGGTTATTTTTTTCCACATTGCTGGACAGATTTTGTGTAATTATTAATTTATTTGTGAAAGTGGAAAATAGCCCTATTAAATGAAAATTGTCACCGTTGCTCAAGAAAGGTAGGAGTATATTACGGGACATTTGTTGGAAATAAAATGATAGGCCTATCTGAGACACCAAGTTTGAAAACGTTATCATAGCTTACAAATTGTTTACAAATGTGTCAACAAGACTCAAAGGTTTAGTGAAAGGTGATATTGTATACGTTCAATGTTTTAAGAAGTGGACCGAAGGGAAACTTAGAACGAAAAGGAAACGGTCATGATGTTGCTGAAAAACACTGTTGTATTGCTTCAGTCTCATTTGCAACTTAATAGGACCCAGAAAACGTTCGTAGAGAACTGCTCCTATCTATAGGCAAGTTATATAACAACAATACAATTCCATGGATATATGATCGTGTCGAGCGTCTCTCTCCCTCGTCCATCAGTGCAGAGGCCTGATGAGAATTTGGTCACAGAATTGTTTTTTTAATTGTATGTGATTCTATCCTTCGACTAAGTTATCCCACTGCCTCGTTTGGGATTCACACATCAGACTATATTGTGCTAAGAAGGTAAGATGAAAATGTGTAGCTGATTTTTGTACTGAGCCAACAAGAGTTTAAGAACATTCAGGTTTTATTTATTTTCCCCTAAGTTTGTATTTTGTGCATCCTCCTTTGGCATGGCAGCTTTTTCCTCTCTCTCACACACACACACACACACACACACACTTCTTGAAACATTAGGTTGGTGTTCTACTTCCACTTGTCATAAGAATGTTCTCATGGGCGAAATTATTTTTCTTAACTTGTCTTCTTCATGAGTCCAAAGATGTTGAACTGTATTGGACAAGAACATTGGTTCAATGGTCCCTTGATACGTTATTATTTGGATTCATGCTTTTGACCATCCCCACAACAGGATGACTTATCTTCATGGGCACATGGGTGAAAGAAGCAGAAAAATCACAGGAAACAGATCCACCTCTGAAAATAGAGGAATGTTCTGCCTTTTCTCACTCAGTAGCAAATATTACACTAATGAAGTCTGAAGGCGATATACATGCATGTTTCATGAAGTAAAACATCTCTAAAATGCAGTTTGAACAGTTTGTCCGACCTTCCCTGGAGTCACATTTGCATTTTCATATGCTGGCATATGTACGTTTTATTTTGTGTGTTCGTTTTGGACCATTTGTCGATATTAGAGAAGGTAATGATCCGTTCATACACATTCTTTGATCTTTTGTCTCATTTGGCCCAGGATGCTTATTCCAAAACACACACGATCAAAAGCTACGTTTGAATACTCTAGAACAAGCGGTACTCAACTCTGACCCTACGAGGTCCGGAGCCTGCTGGTTTTCTGTTCTACCTGATAGTGAATTGCACCCAGATGGTGAACCAGGTCTTAACCAGTCCCTGATTAGGAGGTGAACAATGGGGGGGAGCAGTTGAACTGGCTTCAAGGTCCAGAGTTGAGTTTGAGGGCTCTAGAACATGTCCAGCGATCTCATAAAACACTTCAAAAAGGTGTCATGTCAGTCAAAGGATTGCCAAAGGATGATGCAGAAAACACTGACTAGGCTACGGGGCTGTGAATCCATGTGACAACATTGTCATTTCTGGAGGTAAAATAGCCTGTTTGTTGTAGAGGTAACCTAAGCTACACTCTAAAAAGAAAGGGTTCCAAAACGGTTATTCGGCTGTCTCCATATGAGAACCCTTTTTGGTTTCATGTAGAACCATTTTGGGTTCCATGTAGAGCCCTCTGTGGAAAGGGTCCTACCTGGAACCAAAAGGGTTCTACTTGGAACCAAAAATGGTTCTTCAAAGGGTTTGAATTGAAGCACTTATTTGTCACCATTCCTTTTGATTCAAACACAACGTTCCATGTTTGCCCATCGAAGAAGTGGTTTGAATGTGACTTTGTAGACCTTACGGTCTTGACATTCAGGAGATAAAGGTGCTCAAAGTTGACCCATTTTGCATATCTCATGCACCATACCATGAGACATCCATATCTTCATCACTGGAAAAGATAAACAGTTGAGTTTTGATATCATTTAAAATCTTACAAACAGTGCTGTCAAAATATGTAATAATTTGTAGATTAATTTTTTATTTGTAATTTTTTTACATTTTTAAAGTAAATTGTCTAAAAACGTGTAAACGCAGATATTTCTCATATTCACATACGTTTTTAGCTTAGATCCTACCTTACATCCTCTGAGGATTTTGTGTTCCCGCCATCTGTTGGGACTCAACAAGATCTTGAATACATTTCAAATCATAGAAATAGGTCCATTCTATGAATTCTCTCTCTTCAGACCACTGCAATTTAGCTTGTAGGTTACACTATTAAGATGTAAATTGTGTTGAAATGTTTACTTCTAATTACTACCATAAATATTGGCCGCTGGTCCACCCACGTTGAATGTCAACATAGAATAGACATTACCATTTATTATCTATATTTATATTATTTGAATAGGTTTCCCATGGAGGACTGACGGTATCATTTAAAACAGATATTCCCATTCAGGTCAACATTCTCTGATGTGTGGACCGTCAACCATCTTCGTGGTACCATTTGAAAGTTGACAGTTCAATGTTATTCCAATTTTAATTAATTTATCAGCCAAAACATGACACCCACCCTTAAACGGTGGCGGGCACAACACAAAACCTCAGAATTGTGTAAAATAGGCTCTAAGCTACAACATACGAGTTCTTAGATGGGTCAAATTGACATGAAAGTTCAAATAAAATGCCACATTTTCTATTACTTTTTTCCTCGAAATAATAAAGTTATATCAACTATTTGTATTTTCCAGTGATGAAGACATGGATGCCTCTTCCCACTGGGCACACTCAAGGTGGGGATCAACGTTGTTTACACGTCATTTCAATGAAATTACGTTGAATTGACGTCTGTGCCCATTGGTATGGGATGGTATGGTGGGGTCAACTTTGAGCACCTTTATTTCTTGAATGTTTTGGCATTCAGGTGACTTTCTGAGCCCTTCTACAGTGTATGGAAAGGGTTTGTTCAAATCAAAAGGGGTGCTGTCAAAAAGTGATTGAATTCAAAACAAAGGGTTCTCCTTTGGGTACAGCCGAAGAACCATTTTAGGTGCTAGATATCACCTTCTTTTCTAAGAATGTATGACTCAAACCCGAGGTGCGCTATGTAAGTTGTCAGTCTCCATAGGCTTCTGCAGACATGTCTTATACGCTGCTGTCGATTCACTGCAGTGCCGGTTGTCAACATGGCTTGATTGGCAACACTTTCGATATTATCGGAAACCTCGTCCATCATGTTAATAAGGCTGCCGAATGTCCACTGTTGAGGGAAATCGCTTGCAAACCGAGGGCACCGATTAAGTGAGAGGATTGCAGTAATGAACCCAATGACATGTAAATAAACCCGTCGTCCTCTTCCCATCGTCACAGACCTATTAACGTGCAACAAGGACAGGCATATCTTACCCCGCTTAGTCTGCAGGCAGAGCGCCTGAACAGCTTCGGCGTAGTCTCGTAGCAGACAGACACGAACAATTAAAAGGTGAATAACTCCTTATAGTCCTACTGTCAACACTATACAGTGGTGCTGCCTCACTGATTCGCCGCTTCACAAGATGGAAAGAAACAGCGAGTCGTGGCATGGAGAGGGACGCACGTAGCCTACAAGTTTAACGCCGCACGCTTGTCCTATGATGTCAGCACGCTCAGTTACTGGGTGAACTGCAAGAGGCGTGCGCCTCGCACTGTTTATCTTTAGAAATTGCAGTTTAAGATTTCTCAAACCCGCTAATACTTTCTCGACACATGTCTGAAGAGAACCACAAGCTGGTGTTGCTTCTTATACCAAATCGATCCCTCCACTTCAAAAGGCATTTAGTCCTTAGGTCAGTTTAATCGGAAACAATATACATCGTAATTCATTGAACACACCTTTTTAATTAATTGAACACATTTGTGTGAATTGAAAACCTTGTAGGCCTCTTCTGGGTGTAAAATAAAGGATGGTATCGTTTCCCTGCGCATATCCCAATCACGTAGGCCTAACAATGTAAGTTGGGGGTGAGGTTGTAAGGTTCTCTTTAGTTGATCGTAAGATAAAACCTACCTGTTTATCCTGAAAGTCAGAGACACACATTTTCCTAGATGTGTCATATGACAAAGTAAATTAGCCTACACGGGCGGTTTAATGTAAGTCTATTCTGGGTGGTGGTTACATTTAAATGGCAAGGGAAATGTATTTTAATTGGTATATTAAATATATAAGACAACAACTGAAGAGACCACTTCTAAGAGCCTCGTGAAAGTGCAAGTAAATTGCATCTCCAGTTGGACGGGGTGCGGTTTCAGCACCATGGACAGCGCCACCCTGATCTCCTATCTCGTGCATTCCATGTGATACTCATGGGCCATTTCTGATGCTCATCTAGCCCTTTCGTTCATTGGCCTATTTGTTGTAGAACCTGTGTCAAACTTTGTCAATGGTGTGTATGAGAGTTTCTGAAGGATGAATGGGGTGATATGAAAGACAGACTTGCCCACTGGGCACAGACATAATTTCAACGTCTATTCCACGTTGGTTCAACGTAATTTCATTGAAATGACATGGAAACAACGTTGATTCAACCAGTGTGTGCCCAGTGGGGAGGCTGGGGAGAAGTTTTCCTTCGATGTTTTTAGTCAACCTCCTGCATGTTTTAGGCTGTGTTGCTAATATCCGTCTGTCTGTTTTTTTCTGTCTTTATTGAGTATGATGCTAAAAAAAAGGGTCACATTCGAGGCGAGCATTTCAGAATATGACCTCACGTTCCTCACCTGCTCTGGGGAACGTTTGTTGGTCAACAGATGTCGCCCTTCGTGAAAGCATTCAGCTTCATGTCCAGTGGTTTTCTCCGCATTCAAATGAAGCCCAACATAATATTGACTTTTAACTTAGTTGACAGATTCACTTCAAACGAGACGAACATTATGTCTCATCTGAATGTGTAGGCTATATATAATCAATTCCCATTTCATATTTTCTCTCCATGCCATTACGCATGTCTCATTGACAACCCACACAACACTATTTGAATATGCACCCAGTGTCTGTCCATGCATGGCAGATAGCTGTGTGTTCTCCTGTCTTTAAAGCCCGATCGCAGCTGTTTTTAGTTGTATGGCTTTGATGCAGCGCCTCAGCATCTGTTTTCTTTTCAGAGGCAGAACCACGAATGTGGCCCGAAGACAAGGGCATGACTTCATAATGGAATGAGACGCAAAACCCATTCAAAACAGTATGTTAAAGAATCCGAGGCTTTGAATCGCGCTTTCACTGCGTTAGTCATCGCAGACGAAACCCCTTTCTATCTGCTGAACTGACTGCAGCTGCTTTTTCAAGCGATCTTTTATATATATATATTTTTTTTTTCTCTGAGGGATAGGCCTATGCCCACTGTAATACGCAATTTGAAAACGGGACGCGTGATGCATTTTTCTGTTTTATTTCATTATTCAATTTGAACGTGAAACCGTTTGGTGATGGGTAAGAGCATGAAGTGATTGTCATTTTTTTGTCGGCGTTTGGGGGAGTGTGGTGACCGAGCTTTGGTGTCGGGGTAGGCTATATCATAGCGCTCCAATCTTAAATATCCTTTTTGTGGTGGAGCCCTTAGCAATCGAGATATTTCTCTCCGTCTCTGGTAAGTGGGGGAGGCGGAGAGAGACAGGGCAGTGGGAAAAGGCGGTTTATTACCCGTGGAACAAAACACTGTTTCGTTAGGGGCATGAATCGTATGCATTTTTTTGCAAGTGGACTATAAAACGAATTGTTCACTGCAGCATTTGGCGTATTTTCTCTGCGGCGAATGATAAAGAAAACCATCAGTGCTGAGCACGGCGCCCACCCGACCACTGCAATTTTTGGGCAAAGATAGACTGGCGTCGTCTTGCGGATAGGCTACTATGGCAGCATAGGAGCATCTTCTGATGGGGAGAATCCATGAATCCCTTGCATTTTAGAATGTGTTTTTAGCAGAATGCAGTGATGGGATTTTAAACCCAGCCTCATTACGCGGTTTCCGGTTCCAAGCTGGTATTTCCACATTGCAAAATTATTGGAAAAAACAGCGGATCCCGATGGCATGGACACTTACGCAAGGTCTGCCGCGCCGCCGTGCTACTGGAGCCTATTTGCTGTCTCTTCCTTCCACCCAGCTCCACCGCCATCGCCCCGCAGCCCAAAGAGCCCTGCCGCAACGCGATCAGCCACCACCGAGCCAAAGCAGGCGGCATGAGGCTTGATTCAGTACATTTATCCATGCTGGTCATCGGGGTCTCCTTCGCCTGCTACTCCCCGAGTTTGAATTCCCTGCAGGACCAGGCTTACAAATCCGCTGTGGTGATCGAGGGCAAGGTGCAGTCCGCGCCTCTGAACGTCTCAGCGGAGCCGTACGGTGTGAGTGTCAAAGTGCTGGACGTGTGGCCGCGGAACAGCGGGGGTCTAGGACGGGAGCAGCTCGTCACGGTGGGGGAATTCGGATCGGAGGCTCCGTGCACCACAGTGATAAAGAATCACAAGTACATTTTTTTCATGGACCCAACCGAGGATCCCTTGGTTTTCAAGGCATCGTATGCTCCCCTAGATACTAGTGGGAAGAACCTCAAAAAAGATGTTGGGAAGATATTGTGTGAAAACTGCGGTAAGTTTATTCTTTAATCTTGCCAGTGAAGTCGAACCTGGCAAAGAATATATAATGATTATGACTGTAGCTGCAACTGGCCATACGTTCTTCCCCTGTCAATATGTCTAGCTACATGTGGAATAGTGATTTAATGTTTGAGAGTGAGTAACAGATGGTTAAGGGTGCTCATGGGGCACCTCTGCTGCAATATTCGAATATAGAAACATTTAGGCTAGAGGTATGAATAGGATTCATGATGCCATTGACAGACACACAGACACACACACGCACACACACACACACACACACACACACACACACACACACACACACACACACACACACACACACACACACACACACACACACACACACACACACTTTACATTTTTGATTTCAGAAACGCAAGGCGTGGATCATTTGGTTGATAAATGAATTACCCACGGTGCAGCAGGCGTTGCATCAATGCGAGTTTCGATGCAGTAGGCCGTGGAGCACTCACATAAACACGCATATACACATGCACGCACACACGTGTATATTGATTCTCGTGGAAATCTGTCCTTCATGCCAAAAAAATAATTATAATATTATTTGCAAATGCCAAGTACGGTCACGTTTCTTAAAGTGGCAGTAGTAGGCTACATGTCAATTCAATATGTTTCATATTTCCATGAAAATCTATGGTGAGGCACCCTGGTTGCTTTGCGCTTGTGTTCTGGGCCTTCAGAGCAACCGTGCCGGGAGTGGATCCCTCTCAACACAAGTTAGGATGCATCGAACCTGTAGCCTACTTCCCTATCAACGTCATACTATGCTGCTCTCTGCGTATTAAGGAAGCAAACTGCTATGGTCAGGGGGTGAAATTGATTTTCGCACAAGCAGGGGCTGTAATTTTTATGGGCCATGGCTCTCACCTTCTATGTTCAGTTCCCGAAAGTAAAGAAGCGGTAGTAGGATACTAGGCTCAGCCATCGAGAGAAATAGGTCAATTGGATGTACAATGCTCGATCTTTCTTGCCACGTTTTGAGCAGCATACGTATTGTTGCATATGCTCTATGTGTAAGACAGCAACGTGCAGCCAGAATCAAATTAAGACCAGACTCTCCCGACTTCCTTGACCTCGAGGAAATGGCTGAATTTCACCTCATTGAAGTTATCTCATTCCTATGTGTGGTCAGTCTGTCTGGTGCTCTTCTGAGTCATGCTCTCATCGAATGTATCAGCTACAAGAACGAATTGTGACACTGACTGGCAAAATAACTATTTAAACCCCTGTCCATGGTGCTGATTCTTTGGCGCCAGCAACTGACCAGAGTTGCTGTCTCTTGCTGATTCTTTGGCCCCAGCAGAGTTGCCGAAGGCCTAAATGGGATGAGCCTGACAACCTTTCACGTGATGACTCAAATCACGAAGGATCTTCATATCACAGGAGGTTGGTGGCCCCTGAAATGGGGAGGACAGACTCATGGTAATGGCTGGAGCGGAATAAGTGGAATGGTATAAAATACATCAAACACATGGTTTCCATGAGTTTGATGCCATTCCATTTGCTCCTTTCCAGCCATTGTTAGGAGCTGTCCTCCCCTCAGCAGCCTCCACTGCTTCATAATACCACCGGGAATGGAGCTACACCTGTCAATTTAATGGTCCGTAGTTTTATATTCTTACTTATGTGACTTGCAGGATGGTTTCAGTTATAAATGCAATTCACTAGTTTACAGGTCCTGGATAGTAGCAACATGCACGTTTAAGATCCAGTTTAAGCTTAAGACTTGAGAAAATGGGAATCGTATTAAGATTTCTGAATATAGAGCTTTATGTTGATGTAGACGATGTATTGCCATGCCATTAAAACTATAGCGGAGCGTGGGTGCTGCATTGTTGAGGACATTTTAAGTTGACCGTCTTGAGTTAAAGTTGTGACACGCCAGGTTCAGCATTTAGCAGCATCTCTCGGTTCCAGCTCGAATGAGGCACACCTTGTTCCTCACTTGATTGGTTGATGGGTGGATTATGCTACTAACAAGGAGGGACTGCAGTTTCTACCAAAGTGACCGAGGGTTGCTATTTCTGAACATTTCTCACATATTTCCCCTTCAGCTGGCAGTTTAGTTATAAATAAGATAAGGGAGTTTATACAGCACCAAACTGTAGGTCAGAAAGTATTAATAAGACTATTGTGCTCTTATTTGATGTGATTGTCTTAGAACCATTCTGGAATCTGATAGGAGGCTCCAGTTGGAGTGGCTGTTGTAGCAGTGGTTGACTTTGTTCCTCTCTGGTTAGGCAGGCAGTCAGACAGAAGTATAGCATGGGCACACTGACTGACTGGGATTTAAAATATGTCACGTCTGCCTTTTTAGCTCACATTTTGGGATAAGAATAGTATTTTTTTGCCAGTCCCTTATGGCTCAGCCTAGATTGAAAGACTGTAGTTGCACGTAGTGTGGCGGGGGGCCCTAGCTTTTTGTCGACTCATAGACCCCATGGAGGAGACCTACATATTAGCACCCTCTAGCCTATGTATTTGTCTGTGTATGAGTCGTGTGTGTGTGTCTCTATTTCTGTGCTTATCCTTGGCTGTAACTCTGTGTGTGAATGTTTGCTGTCTTTCTGCATAGCATGCATTTCATATCCAGACAAACATTGCATAAATAAGTACCAGCACATATGATAGGAAGGAGAACACAATTGCAAAATAGTGTTGGTATGGCACTGGAGGGAAGTATCTACTCCCACTGCTGACAGGTCACAGCTGCAGTGAGGTGGGAGGCATGGATTTGCCCATGGCTCTGTACAGCAGTGAACTGAGAGAGCACTCTGGCACAGAGCACAGCTACATGGCACAACACACACATAACACCAGGAACAGATATGATCTGGTATTCAAACAGGTAGGCTTTATGGATTGATATGACTGCAATGGGAATCTGAGGTTAGAGGTAGATTGTTAGTGTTGTCAGGATATACCGTATACAGTCAAACGTTTGGACACACCTACTCATTCAAGGGTTTTTCATTCTTTTTTTACTATTTTCTACATTGTAGAATAGGAGTGAAGACATCACAACTATTAAATTACACATATGGAATCATGTAGTCACCTCAAAAAGTGTTTAGATTTTAGATTTCCAAATATATTTTAGATTTTAGATTCTTCAAAGTAGCCACCCTTTACCTTGACGGCAGCTTTGCAGACTTTTGGCATTCTCTCAACCTGCTTCACCTGGAATGCTTTTCCAACAGTCTTGAAGGAGTTCCCCATATATGCTGAGCACTTGTTGGATGCTTTTCCTGCGGTTAAACTCATCCCAAACCATCTCAATTGGGTTGAGGTCGGGTGATTGTGGAGGCCAGGTCATCTGATGCTGCACTCCATCACTCTCCTTCCTGGTCAATTAGCTCTTACATATCCTGGATGTGTGTTGGGTCACTGTCCTGTTGAGAAACAAATGATAGTCCCACCAGCAAAGCACCATCACACTTCTTCCTCCATGCTTCACATTGCAAACCACACATGCAGAGATCATCCGTTCGCCTACTCTGCATCTCACAAAGACACGGCGGTTGGAATCAAAAATCAAATATTTGGACTCGTCAGACCAAAGGACAGATTTCCATCTGTCTAATGTCCATTGCTCGTTTTTCTTGGCCCAAGCACGTCTCTTCTTCTTATTGGTGTCCTTTAGCAATGGTTTCTTTGCAGCAATTCACCCATAAAGGCCTGATGCACGCAGTCTCCTCTGAACAGTTGATGTTGAGATGTGTCTGTTACTTGAACTCTGTGAAGCATTTATTTGGGCTGCAATTTCTGAGGCTGTTAAGTCTAATGAACTTCTCCTCTGCAGCAGAGGTAACTCTGGGTCTTCCTTTCCTGTGGCTATCCTCATGAGAGCCAGTTTTATCATAGCGCTCAATGTTTTTTTGCGACTGCACTTGAAGATACTTTCAAAGTTCTTGACATTTTCCGGATTGACTGACTTTCATGTCTTAAAGTAATGATGGACTGTCATTTCTCTTTGCTTATTTGAGCTGTTCTTGCTATAATATGGACTTGGTCTTTCACCAAATAGGGCTATCTTCTGTATACCAACCCTACCTTGTCACACAACACAACTGATTGGCTCAAATGCATTAAGGAAAGAAATGCCACATATTAACTTTTAACAAGGCACACCTGTTAATTGAAATGCATTCCAGGTGACTACCCCATGAAGCTGGTTGAGAGAATGCCAAGAGTGTGCAAAGCTGTCATCAAGGCAAATGGTGGCTACTTTGAATAATCTTGTTATTTTGTTTAACACTTTTTTGGTTGCTACATGATTACACGTGTTATTTCATAGAAAATAGTCAAAATAAAGAAAAACCCTTGAATGAGGAGGTGTGTCTGAACTTTTTTACTGGTACTGTATTGTGAAGAACACTAGGGTTAATAGAATATCAATAGATTTTGATAGGTTGGGATGAGGCCCTCTGTTGGTAGAGACTGGTACCTGGTTGCCGTTTGGGAGGCCTGCAGGCAGCAGCTTCATCAGGTGCATCTCTTTGTCCAACTTCCTTACTGCTGGATCGATGGGATTTTGTTCCATCGCTTCAGATCATACACAGAGTGCCTGTGCTCACATATGGGCTGTTTTTGTATAATACCACAAGCAATACAGGAGGATCTTATAACTCACTTACCTGTAGCGGACATTCAAATAAAATCAAAATCAAATCAAATATATTTATTTAAAGCCCTTTTTACATCAGCAGGTGTCACAAAGTGCTGTAGTGTTGCTCTTGTACTTGTACAGTAACAATGTATACTAGTAACAGCAATGTATTAACTTGTTGTGACATGTTATTATTAGATAGCATTTAAGTATTTGCGTTATTTGCAGATTAATTGCAATAGTAATGGAGTTTAGACTTTTTGAAGTTTGTAGTTGTAAGGCAACAGGGGTTTGCGGATGTCAGAAAGGCCACTGTGTGATGGACTGGGGGCTGACTTAGCAGTGGGATCCTCAGAAAGGAGTTGTTATTGATTCAGGTCACACATGATGATCAATGTTTGTGTAGGGTGGTGTGTGTGTGTGTTCCCTGGGCGATGTATTTATACACTGAGCCTCGCTGCCTCTTTCCTCTACTCTCTAGGGCTCTGTCACCAGCCAGATGTACGACTGCTAGACCACAAGCTACGGGAAAAGAGGGCAGGGCTATTTTCAATGGTCTCTCTCTCCTCTTCCTGGATCGCTCATTCAATTACACTTACTCACATTGACTGATAGACGTGGAGCCACACAAGCTATTACTAGTAATGGAATGAGTCAAAAAGAAACCATAGTCAGTAAGTACCAACCAGACCATCAAAGGAGTGCTTTGACCTTTGATTAAAGCTATAGAGTATTTAAAGGTTCAAAGGCACAGTAAGAGCGCCGACGGACAGGGTTCATATGAAGACACAGGGGTTGTTTATGGATAGTGGTTGTTTTTAGATGACGCCACTGACGTGATATCTGTAATGATCCCTGGATTCTAGTGAAATATATAATGTGATTTTCCCATCACCACAGCAGTTCTGTGAGTCCGTGGTGAGACGGAGTGTGTGTCCAGGCCCAGTGGGATCAGAGAGCTTCTGGGGTTATGAGGGATAAAGAGTGATGCTAGGCCAAGCTTCCATAATACCTTGTCATTGACGAGTTGTACAATTTATCTCCACAATGCTTCAGACAGCCCGCAAAAGGCCAATGCTGTGGCTGAGTGAATTCTGATATGAGATATTTAGACAAATCCATTGGCAGAGCTATGTCATTTCTAACTTGTTGCTTCCGCTGCCAGGCCGCAACAAGTCGTTGTAGTAATTCCATATCAAGTTCAATGTTGTCACCGTTCAGCGAAGTGCTTCCTTGCAGGTTTCTTCTCGACAATGCAACAACAATAAGAAATAATAAAAGATTAGAATACGAACGTAAAGTAAATGGCTCAGTAGAATAGAATAAACATTTAAATATAAGTATAATACAGGAAGGCACAATTTATAATAGTCCAATATTTACACTTGTTTTGGGGAAGGGGGATGGGGGACACGTTTTTAAATTGTGCAGTATTAATCATAATAGCAAGTCTGGTAGCAACAGTTGTGATGTGTGTGTAGTGTGTGTGTGTGGATGTGTGTATTTCTGTGTGTGTGTGTGTGTGTGTGTGTGTGTGCTTGACTGTATGTGTGCTAAGGTGCGGAAAATAAGAGCAGGTGGTCAGTCAGGTTCAAGTGTTCAGCAGTCTGATGGCTTGTAGATAGAAACTGTCTCTGAGCCTGTTGGTATTAGACCTCATGTTCCGATACCCTCTGCCTGACGGTAAGGGAGAGAACAGCTCGTGTCTGGGGTGTGTGGGATCCTTGATGACGCTGCAGGCCTTCCTCAGGTACCGTTTTGAGTAGATGTCCTGGATGGGTGATAGCATGGTCCCAGTAATGTACAGGGCTGTCTTCACCACCCGCTGGAGGGCCTTGTGGTCATGGGTGGAGCGATTCCTGTACCAGGCTGTGATGCAACCGGTCAGGATGCTCTCGATGGTGCAGCGGTAGTATTTGGAGAGGACCCATGGCAGCATGTCGAATTTCTTCCACGGCCTTAGGAAGTAGAGACACTGTTGCTCCCTCTTGACAAGAGTGGTGGTGTTGTTAGTCCATGTCAAGTCCTCGGTGATGTGCACGACGAGGAACTTAAAACTGCTGACTATCTACACTGCAGTCCGGTTGATGTGGATCGGGCATGTTCCCTCTCTTGCTTCCTGAAGTCAACAATCAGCTCCTTTGTTTTGCTGCTGTTGTCGTTTTTGGTTATCAGGCCTTGGCCTGAACCCAGCAAACCTAATGATGGAGTCGGTGTTGTGGAAAGCCACCCAGTCGTGGGTGAACAGGGACGCTGGCGTCCAACCTCGACAACAGCCGGTGAAATTGCAGGGATCAAAATTCAAAACAACAGAAATCCCAAAATTCTAATTCCTCAAACATACAAGTATTATCCACCATTTTAAAGATACACTTCTTGTAAATCCAACCACAGTGTCCTATTTCAAAAAGGATTTACTGCGAAAGGACACCATGGGATTATGTTAGGTCAGCACCAAGTCACAGAAAACCATACAGCCATTTTTCCAGCCAAAGAGAGGAGTCACTGTAACGGCTGTCGTAGGTGGAAGAAGGTGAGGACCAAGGTGCAGCGTGGTACGTGTTCATACTTTTATTAAATGAACACGGGAATAACAAAAATAACAAAGAGAACATCCGAAACAGTTCTGTCTGGTGCAGACATAAAAACAGAAAGCAAACACCCACAAGCAAAATGGGGAAAACAGGCTACCTAAGTATGATTCTCAATCAGAGACAACGAAAAACACCTGCCTCTGATTGAGAACCATACTAGGCCAAACACATATAAATATAACATAGAAAAAGAACATAGACTACCCACCCCAACTCACGACAAAGACATAAAAAAGGAACTAAGATCAGAACGTGACAGTCACAAAAAGCAGAAATAGAGATAAAATTAATCACTAACCTTTGATGATCTTCATCAGTTGGCACTCATAGGACTTCATGTTACACAATATACAGTGGGGCAAAAAAGTATTTAGTCAGCCACCAATTGTGCAAGTTCTCCCACTTAAAACAATGAGAGAGGCCTGTAATTTTCATCATAAGTACACTTGAGAAAAAAAATCCAGAAAATCACATTGTAGGATTTTTAATGAATTTAATTGCAAATTATGGTGGAAAATAAGTATTTGGTCAATAACAATACTCAATACTTTGTTATATACCCTTTGTTGAAATGACAGAGGTCAAACATTTTCTGTAACTCTTCACAAGGTTTTCACACACTGTTGCTGGTATTTTGGCCCATTCCTCCATGCAGATCATCTCTAGAGCAGTGATGTTTTGGGTTGTTGCTGGGTAACACGGACTTTCAACTCCCTCCAAAGATTTTCTATGGGGTTAAGATCTGGAGACTGGCTAGGCCACTCCAGGACCTTGAAATGCTTCTTACGAAGCCACTCCTTCGTTGCCCGGGCGGTGTGTTTGGGATCATTGTAATGCTGAAAGACCCAGCCACGTTTCATCTTCAATGCCCTTTCTGATGGAAGGAGGTTTTCACTCAAAATCTCACGATACATGGCCCCATTCATCCTTTCCTTTACACGGATCAGTCGTCCTGGTCCCTTTGTAGAAAAACAGCCCCAAAGCATGATGTTTCCACCCCCATGCTTCACAGTAGGTATGGTGTTCTTTGGATGCAACTCAGCATTCTTTGTCCTCCGAGTTGAGTTTTAACCAAAAAGTTATATTTTGGTTTCATCTGACCATATGACATTCTCCCAATCTTCTTCTGGATCAATCTTCTTCTGGATCATCCAAATGCTCTCTAGCAAACTTCAGACGGGCCTGGACATGTACTGGCTTAAGCAGGGGGACACGTCTGTCACTGCAGGATTTGAGTCCCTGGCGGCGTAGTGTGTTACTGATGGTAGGCTTTGTTACTTTGGTCCCAGCTCTCTGCAGGTCATTCACTAGGTCCCCCCATGTGGTTCTGGGATTTTTTGCTCACCGTTCTTGTGATCATTTTGACCCCACGGTGTGAGATCTTGCGTGGAGCCCCAGATCGAGGGAGATTATCAATGGTCTTGTATGTTTTCCATTTCCTAATAATTGCTCCCACAGTTGATTTCTTCAAACCAAGCTGCTTACCTATTGCAGATTCAGTCTTCCCAGCCTGGTGCAGGTCTACAATTTTGTTTCTGGTGTGCTTTGACAGCTCTTTGGTCTTAGCCATAGTGAAGTTTGGAGTGTGACTGTTTGAGGTTGTGGACAGGTGTCTTTATACTGATAACAAGTTCAAACAGGTGCCATTAATACAGGTAACGAGTGGAGGACAGAGGAGCCTCTTAAAGAAGAAGTTACAGGTCTGTGAGAGCCAGAAATCTTGCTTGTTTGTAGGTGACCAAATACTTATTTTCCACCATAATATGCAAATAAATTAATTAGAAATCCTACAATGTGATTTTCTGGCTTTTTTTTCTCTCATTTTGTCTGTCATAGTTGAAGTGTACCTATGATGAAAATTACATTTTAAACACGGGCTACTTTCTTTTCACTTTGTCATGCAGGCCAGTAATATGGAGCGAATGCAATGTTGTTGATCCCTTTGTATTTTTAAGTATTAAGGTGGCAGCATCATGTTTTGGGTATGCTTGTCACCGGCAGGGACTGGGGAGTTTGTTAGGATCAAATTAAATATGAAAGGAGGAAAGCCCAGGTAAAAAGTTAGGATAAGGAAAACAGTCTTAATTATTTTGCGGGACAATTACACAAAGGTTTATGCAAAAGACAAAACAGAATGGCTTTCCAAGACTAGTTGAGTGTTCTTGAGTGGTCTAGTCTCAGTCCTGACTTAAGTCTGCAAAGAAAATCAGAGACCAGGTTTAAATACCACTGTTCATCAATGATCCCAAACCAAATTTACTGAGCCTGAGAAATGTTGACAAAACATAGGTACATACAGTGCCTTCGGAAAGTATTCAGACCCATTGAGTTAGAGTTCTAGAGTTCCTCTGTGGAGATGGGAGAACACTTCCAGAAGGACAATTATCTATGCAGCACTCCACCAATCAGGCCATTATGGTAGAGTGGCCAGACGGAAGCTTGGTGGTGGTGGCAGCATCATCCTGTGGGGATATTTTTCAGTGGCAGAGACTGGGAGACTAGTCAGGATCGAGGGAAAGATGAACAGAGCAAAGTACAGAGAGATCCTTGATGAAAACTTGTTCCAGTGTGCTCAGGACCTCAGACTGGGCCGAAGGTTCACCTTCCAACACGACAAAGACCCTAAGCACACAGCCAAGACAATGCAGGATTGGCTTCTGGACAAGTCTGAATGTCCTTGAGTGGCCCAGCCAGAGCCCGGACTTGAACCAGATCGAACATCTCTGGAAAGACCTAAAAATACAGAGCTTGAGAGGATCTGCAGAGAAGAATGGAAGAAACTCCCCAAATACAGGTGTGCCAAGCTTGTAGGATCATACCTAAGCAGATTCAAGGCTGTAATCACTGCCAAAGGTGCTTCAAAAAAGTACTGAGTATAGGGTCTGAATACTTACAGTTGAAGTCGAAAGTTTACATATACTTAGGTTGGAGTCATTAAAAAACATTTTTCAACCACTCCAACCACTCCAAATTTCATGTTATAGCAAGCTATAGTTTTGGAAAGTTGGTTAGGACATCTACTTTGTGCATGACACAAGTAATTTTTCAAACAATTGTTTACAGACAGATTATTTCACTTATAACTCACTGTATCACAATTCCAGTGGGTCAGAAGTTCACATACACTAAGTTGACTGTGCCTTTAAACAGCTTGGAAAATTCCCGAAAATAATGTAATGGCTTTAGAAGCTTCTGATAGGCTAATTGACATAATTTGAGTCAATTGGAGATGTACCTGTGGATGTGTTTCAAGGCCTACCTTCAAACTCAGTGTCTCTTTGCTTGACGTTATGGGAAAATCAAAAGAAATCAGCCAAGACCTCAGAAAAAAAAATGTAGACCTCCACAAGTCTGGTTCATCTTTGGGAGCAATTTCCAAATGCCTGAAGGTACCACATTCATCTGTACAAGCAATAGTGCACAAGTATAAATACCATGGGACCACGCAGCTGTCATATGAAGGCGACGCGTTCTGTCTCCTAGAGATAAACGTACTTTGGTACGAAAAGTGCAAATCAATCCCAGAACAACAGCAACGGACCTTGTGAAGATGCTGGAGGAAACAGGTACAGAAATATATATTTCCACAGTAAAACGAGTCCTATATCGACATAAAATGAAAGCTCAGCAAGGAAGAAGCCACTGCTCCAAAACAGCCATAAAAAAGCCAGACTATGGTTTGCAACTGCACATGGGGACAAAGATTGTACTTTATGGAGAAATGTCCTCTGGTCTGTTGAAACAAAAATAGAACTCCACCATGAGGGATGAAAATTATCTGGATATATTGAAGCAACATCTCAAGGCATCAGTCAGGAAGTTAAAGCTTGGTCAAAAATAGGTCTTCCAAATGGACAATGACCCCAAGCATACTTCCAAAGTTGTGGCAAAATGGCTTAAGCACAACAAGTCAAGGTATTGGAGTGGCCATCACAAAGCCCTGACCTCAATCCTATAGGACATTTGTGGGCAGAACTGAAAAAATGTTTGCGAGCAAGGAAGCCTACAAACCTGACTCAGTTACACCAGCTCTGTCAGGAGGAATGGGCCAAAATTCACCCAACTTATTGTGGGAATCTTGTGAAAGGCTACCCGAAACATTTGACCCAAGTTAAACAATTTAAAGGCAATGTTACCAAATACTAATTGGGTGTATGTACATTTCTGACCCACTGGGAATGTGATGAAAGAAATAAAAGCTGAAATAAATCATTCTCTCAACTGTTATTGTGACATTTCACTTTCTTAAAATTAAGTGGTGATCCTAACTGACCTAAGACAGGGAATTTTGACTAGGATTAAATGTCAGGAATTGTGATAAACTGAGTTGAAATGTATTTGGCTAAGGTGTATGGTAACTTCCGACATCGACTCTATGTAAATGTTATATTTCAGTTTAAAATGTTCTATAATTTCGCAAAATAAAAAAAATAAAAATGTTTTTGCTTTGTCAGAATGGGGTACTGTGTGTAGATTAATGATTCGGAAAAAATAATTCTTTCAATTTTAGAATAAGGCTGTCACGTAACAAAATGTGGAAAAGGTCCAAATTTGGCAAAGGTAGAGATGCTAATGGCAGCCGAGAATAACAGGTCCATATGGTCAATATTTAGCAGTTTAACAAACAGGAAATGGCCTTACGGTTGTTGATGACAGCTGACGTGTTTCACCTATGCTTTTCATCTTCACGACTCAGTCATTCTCAACAGACAATGAAGAAAGCCTTGCGTTCACCACATAGAGGCAGTATATGATCAGGATTCTTGGCAGCCAGGGAGAAACAGACCAAAAAGTGATTTGAGTCATGCTGGAATGTCAGTGAAGCTGTTTTCTTCCCTGCCCCACATATTTGAATACTAGTCTACACAACAGCAAAACTGCGCCCTAGAGCCAACCTGAAGTTCATGTACAATCCAGCTGTAGCCACAGGACTTACCTCACTGGCTGTTGGCTGCTTGTACTTTTACACAATCACACATATATTTATTTTAGAAAAAGAACATTCAATTGACTCTTTTTTTTTTTTTTTTTTTTGGGGGAGTATACTGTATATTATATTGTTCATGGAAGGCAACACAGAGAGAGGATTTTACCAAGGGTTGTGTTTGTGTGAGAATGTGCCATTTGTTAGGCCTGTGTACGTGTGTGTTTTTGGCTAAACCTTCAGTCATCCAACTCCAGCTGTGCATTAGAAGAGCTGTCAATCATGTTGATCCCTCAACAGCCTTGAAGTTCTATCACAGTAGCCAGGATATGTTTACCTGTTAGTTTCCCTTCATTTTGTTTTAGCTGCATCCAGCAGCCTGAAATGATTGGACAATGTCCAACAGTAGCTTGAAGCTGATTGGTCAGTGTCCTATGGTTGTGTGATGCTTATTGGCCAGGCTGCTGGGACTAATTGGCCAGTCTCCCGCTGCTTTCCGAAGGCAACTGAAGTTTACCCTCCCTCTTGAATTATTCAGTGATTCTCCGCTATCTTGTGCTGCAGTCCCTCCCTTCACAAACTAGCCAGGGAAATATTGAATCAAATATCTAAATCAACCTAAGTGAGCACAGCGTGGAAGGTCTCACAATATGTTCCTTTAGAGTCAGAGGTGACTCTGTATTTAATCCTACTGTATGTACAGCTCTAGTGCCTATTAAAAGTAGCTGACGTGGTAGTCACTTTATGTGATCGTGACTTAGTGTAGCCATTTCAGAATATTGATTCATTTATCTATAGTCTATTTAAGCTAGTGTTATTGATTAAGGTAAGTGGATGAGAGAGAGCATGTTTCTGGGATTTATTGCCGCTGTGTGCGTGTACGTACGTGCGCATGCATGTTGCACGTGTGTGTATTTGTTGGGGGCCAGAGGTTTGAGTAGCTGAGAGAATTGATTTACCCCAGCCAGCGCTTTCTGCCCGGAAGCCGCTCATCAACTATTCATCAGTTACTCTGTGTGCCCGGCCACCCGCCTGCCCGCCTGCCTCCCCACTGCAGTAGACCTCATCCCCATAGATGCCAGTCAGGTGTCAGGCAGATTCACAGGGAGCATCATGCAGCTAAAGGACAGCACAGTAGGTGACCTTTCATAACTGACTCACTCACTGCTTTCCCCCCTCTCCCTCTCTCTCTCTCTTCCCTTTCTCCACCCTCTCTCCATTCTCTCTCCTCTTCTCTCTCTCTCTCTCTCTCTCTCTCTCTCTCTCTCTCTCTCTCTCTCTCTCTCTCTCTCTCTCTCCCCTCTCTCTCTCTCCCTCTCTCCCCTTTCTCCCCTCTCTCTCTCTCCTCTCTCTCCCCCCTCTCTCCTTTCTCTCTCTCCTCTTCCCTCTCTCTCTCCCCTCTTTCTCTCCCCTCTCTCTCTCTCTCCTTTCTCCTCTCTCTCTCTCCTCTCTCTCCTCTGTCTTCCAGCCTCTGATGTTATTTCTGCTGCCTGTGTGGCTTTCTGCTTTCTACTGTATTCTCCTGGTCAAACGGCTTCACTCTTTTTCTCTTTCTCTCATAATGGCTTATCAAAACCAGAACCATGATATTTTACATATTTGAGCTCTTTCACTCAAGCTGCAATCACAGACAATTGTTTTTGCCAAACAGATGAAATGTTTCCTTTAATGATGCATTTTTTTTTCATTTTGAGTCGGCTTTGTTTTCCAGAAGTGATAATGCAGCCATATTGTCTCTCAATTCGAGGAGAAATGCATCAAGGAAGTTGTAAGCATAGCCTGAATGTCCTGTAAGGTGAGTTAAATACTTGTGTCGGACGTCTTGGCGTCTCATGCTCATCATATAGCCTACTAATTGGGAATATCAGTCTTGACAAAAGGCGATGCAAAAAAAACCAACAAAAACAGCAGACTTCCGTGTGACGGTTCAAATACGGACAGACATGGAATCCGATGTTGCAATTCACTGAAACCAGTTATGAAACCTAGATTTCTATATGTAGTAAACCTCTGCAAGTAACACAGCTCACCCCCCCACACTCAATATTGTGTAATGACCTAATCAATCTAATAGGAAGGAAAACACCTTAGGGTCCTTCATCCACATGATGCGTGTGCATGCACACATGTATACAGTATGTGCTAATCCTTTGAATAATACGGTTTCATTTCCTGTGGGTATGCGTACGCTCGTTAATTATGCGTCTGTGTCAAGGTGCTTACTTGAACTGGTTTATTCACATTTGAATGGTTGTCTATGCATTAGTATAACCGTGCAGACATGAAAGCAAGTGTGCGCATGCATCTGTGTGTGTGTGTGTGTGTGTGTGTGTGTTTGTGTGTCCTCCTGACTTGTAATGATAGATGTTCAGAGGAAGCAGACAGTGTCAATGACAGGAACTTGACTCCAACAAAACGACAGGAACAAAGGACCATGGGAAGGGCAACAGTGTTTGTGTGCAGCGTGCGTGAGGAGAGAGGCTGCCGGCACTCCCGTTGGGCGCTTCTCGGTGTGTTTAAGGAACGTGTCCGGCCATGTTCACCCCACACACGCCACATAGCCTGAGAGAGGGCTTGTTTCCTCAGGTATGTTTGTAGGTGTGCATTGACATGAAAAGGCTTGAAAATGAATGAATGACTGTTGTTAGAAATGGCAGGAGGTGGACCGAGATCAAACTCTGTTTCCCCTTTGCAGCAGTGAAAGGAACACTTTCCAGTTGGAGGTGCAGCTCTTGTTCTTTATGGAGGCGAAAGCAAACGAATGAAACATATATTCTACGCAGAATAGGGGAATTGCTAACTTGGTCTTGTGATATCCACCATATCGATGCTATTGAATGGATCTGAACCTGTCATGGCTCAAGGAGTAGGTGCTAATTGCTCATATCTTTATTGTTGCGTTTATTGGCAGTAATTGTCAACATCCGTGACTTGACAGCACTTTGCCTGTTTTGCATCATCATATCTCTCCGTAGATATCTGCCAGAACAATGGCATGCAGACAGAGACAGACTTGTATGCGCATATCAACAGCTAGCCTTGAGTTTTCGTAATCAGGACCCCAGAACAATTCCTATTCAGGGCAAGCATTCCTGGATGTTTATGTCTTTCAGAAAGAGATAGCGCTTTTCAATCCACAATGACATAATTGGAAACTCTGCTCTCTCTCTCTCTTTCTCTTCTCTCTGACACCTCAATGCCGACTATGCTTTGCCCTCTCTATCTAGCCTCGACCTGTCCTTTTCTTTCTTTTTCTTTCCCTCCCTCCCTCTCAGTCCTGGGGTTCAGTTGCTCTCACACACACTCACTGTCTGTAGCTACTGTGCCGGAACATTCCTTTGAATTGAGTGGGAAATTTGTATACATGCAATGAGAGATATTATTTGAAAGGTAAAATGAGCAAGTAAGAGCGAGTGTTTTTTTTTTTTTTTTTTTTTCAGGGAGCAGGAGGCTACTGTATCATTTCACCTCTCTTCATTCTCTCCCTCCACCCGTGGAGCTGCTGTAATCTGGAGTGGACTGGACTGGCTGCATCACCGTGTTTATCTTCCTCCACAAACAGGCCCTCTTTCCATCTGGTCCCTGCTCGGCTTGTTGTTGAAAGATAGAGAGCAGAGAGCAGAGCTGCTGTGTGTGTGTGTGTGTGTGTGTGTGTGTGTGTGTGTGTGTGTGTGTGTGTGTGTGTGTGTGTGTGTGTGTGTGTGTGTGTGTGTGTGTGTGTGTGTGTGTGTGTGTGTGTGTGTGTGTGTGTGTGTGTGTGTGTGTGTGTGTGTGTGTGTGTGTGTGTGTGTGTGTGTGTGTCTGCGTTCTAGCCGATCCCCAGACTGACACACTGACCCCGTCACCTATCAGCGTAGCAGAGCCTACAGATCAATAACACTCCGTCCTATAGGTGGCTGTGTGGTTGTATTGCTTTTAAAGGCAGGATGATACCCCCTTATAGAGACCTATGGTAACCTAGTCAGAGTTCGTTTGTACAGGGGATCCACAGAGTGAACCCTGTCTGTTTCCCTTTCCTCTTGATTGCCTCTGTATTTGCCACACATGGGATGTGTCCTTTTGCTGCTCATTGTCTAGGCATGTATCTTCTCACCACCTCAACGGCCCCCACTGACAGTAAACGGGCCTCGTATCAGTGCATTCGGGAAGTATTCAGACCTGTTGACTTTTTCCACATTTTGTTACATTTACGGCCTTATTTTAAAATGGATTCAATTGTTTTCTTTCGTCATCGATCTACATACAATACCCCATAATTACAAAGCAAAAACTGTTTTTGGGTCATTTTTGTAAATGTATTAAAATAAAAAAAACAGATATATCACATTTTCAGTGCCTTGCGAAAGTATTCGGCCCCCTTGAACTTTGCGACCTTTTGCCACATTTCAGGCTTCAAACATAAAGATATAAAACCGTATTTTTTTGTGAAGAATCAACAACAAGTGGGACACAATCATGAAGTGGAGCGACATTTATTGGATATTTCAAACTTTTTTAACAAATCAAAAACTGAAAAATTGGGCGTGCAAAATTATTCAGCCCCCTTAAGTTAATACTTTGTAGCGCCACCTTTTGCTGCGATTACAGCTGTAAGTCGCTTGGGGTATGTCTCTATCAGTTTTGCACATTGAGAGACTGAAATTTTTTCCCATTCCTCCTTGCAAAACAGCTCGAGCTCAGTGAGGTTGGATGAAGAGCATTTGTGAACAGCAGTTTTCAGTTCTTTCCACAGATTCTCAATTGGATTCAGGTCTGGACTTTGACTTGGCCATTCTAACACCTGGATATGTTTATTTTTGAACCATTCCATTGTAGATTTTGCTTTATGTTTTGGATCATTGTCTTGTTGGAAGACAAAATCTCCGTCCCAGACTCAGGTCTTTTCCATCCATCTTCCCATCAATTTGAACCATCTTCCCTGTCCCTGCTGAAGAAAAGCAGGCCCAAACCATGATGCTGCCACCACCATGTTTGACAGTGGGGATGGTGTGTTCAGGGTGATGAGCTGTGTTGCTTTTACGCCAAACATAATGTTTTGCATTGTTGCCAAAAAGTTCAATTTTGGTTTCATCTGACCAGAGCACCTTCTTCCACATGTTTGGTGTGTCACCCAGGTGGCTTGTGGCAAACTTTAAACAACACTTTTTATGGATATCTTTAACATTTACATTTACATTTAAGTCATTTAGCAGACGCTCTTATCCAGAGCGACTTACAAATTGGTGCATTCACCTTATGACATCCAGTGGAACAGCCACTTTACAATAGTGCATCTAAATATTTTAAGGGGGGGTGAGAAGGATTACTTTATCCTATCCTAGGTATTCCTTAAAGAGGTGGGGTTTCAGGTGTCTCCGGAAGGTGGTGATTGACTCCGCTGTCCTGGCGTCGTGAGGGAGTTTGTTCCACCATTGGGGGGCCAGAGCAGCGAACAGTTTTTTTTTTTTTAAAGAAATGGCTTTCTTCTTGCCACTCTTCCATAAAGGCCAGATTTGTGCAATATACGACTGATTGTTGTCCTATGGACAGAGTCTCCCACCTCAGCTGTAGATCTCTGCAGTTCACCCAGAGTGATCATGGGCCTCTTGGCTGCATCTCTGATCAGTCTTCTCCTTCTCCGTATGAGCTGAAAGTTTAGAGGGACGGCCAGGTCTTGGTAGATTTGCAGTGGTCTGATACTCCTTCCATTTCCAATTTGTAAGTCGCTCTGGATAAGAGCGTCTGCTAAATGAATTAAATGTAATGTAAAAATGTAATTTCAATATTATCGCTTGCACAGTGCTCCTTGGGATGTTTAAACTTGGGAAATCTTTTTGTATCCAAATCCGGCTTTAAACTTCTTCACAACAGTATCTCGGACCTGCCTGGTGTGTTCCTTGTTCTTCATGATGCTCTCTGCATTTTTAACGGACCTCTGAGACTATCACAGTGCAGGTACATTTATACGGAGACTTGATTACACACAGGTGGATTGTAATTTATCATCATTAGTCATTTAGGTCAACATTGGATCATTCAGAGATCCTCACTGAACTTCTGGAGAGAGTTTGCTGCACTGAAAGTAAAGGGGCTGAATAATTTTGCATGGCCAATTTTTCAGTTGTTGATTTGTTAAAAAAGTTTGAAATATCCAATAAATGTTGTGATGATGATTGTGATGATGATTGTGTCCCACTTGTTCTTGATTCTTCACAAAAAAAATACAGTTTTATATCTTTATGTTTGAAGCCTGAAATGTGGCAAAAGGTCGCAAAGTTCAAGGGGGCCGAATACTTTCGCAAGGCACTGTACATAAGTATTCAGACCCTTAACTCAGTACTTTGTTGAAGCACCTTTGGTAGCGATTACAGCCTTGAGTCTTCTTAGGTATGACGCTACAAGCTTGGCACACCTGTATTTGGGGAGTTTCTCCCATTCTTCTCCGCAGATCCTCTCAAGCTCTGTCAGCTATTTTCATGTCTCTCCAGAGATGTTTGATCTGGTTCAATTCAAGGCTCTGGCTGGGCCACTCAAGGACATTCAGAGACTTGTCCCGAAGCCACTCCTGCATTGTCTTGGCTGTGTGCTTAAGGTCTTTGTCCTGTTGGAAGGTGAACCTTCGCCCCAGGCTGAGGTCCTGAGCGCTCTGGAGCAGGTTTTCATCAAGGTTCTCTCTGTACTTTCCCTCGATCCTGACTTGTCTCCCAGTCCCTGGCGCTGAAAAACGTCCCCACAGCATGATGCTGCCATCACCATGCTTTACCATAGGTATGGTGCCAGGTTTCCTCCAGACGTGACGCTTGGCATTCAGGTCAAAGAGTTCAATCTTGGTTCCATCAGACCAGAGAATCCTGTTTCTCATGGTCCGAGAGTCTTTAGGTGCCTTTTAGCAAACTCCAAGCGGGCTGTCATGTGTATTTTACTGAGGAGTGGCTTCCGTCTGGCCACTCTACCATAAAGGCCTGATTGGTGCAGTGCAGAGATGGTTGTCCTTCTGGAAGTTTCTCCCATCTCCACAGAGGAACTCTGGAGCTCTGTCAGAGTGACCATCGGGTTCTTGGCCACCTCCCTGACCAAGGCCTTTCTCCCCCGATTGCTCAGTTTGGCCTGGCTGCCTGCTCTATGCCTCGACGCAATCCTGTCTCAGAGCTCTACAGACAATTCCTTCGACCTCATGGCTTGGCTTTAGCTCTGACATGCACTGTCAACTGTGGTACCTTATATAGACGTGTGTTTGCCTTTCCAAATCATGTCCAATCAATTGAATTTACCACAGGTGGACTCTAATCAAGTTGTAGAAACATCTCAAGGATGATCAATGGAAACAGGATGCATCTGACCTCAATTTTGAGTCTAATAGCAAAGGGTCTGTTTTCAATTGTTTTGTTTTTTTTTGCAAACATTTCTGAAAACCTGTTTTTCGCCTTGTCATTATGGGGTATTGTGTGTAGATTGATGAGGGGAAAAAAGTATTCAATCCATTTTAGAATAAGGCTGCAATGTAAGAATATGTGGGAAAAGTGAAGGGGTCTGATTACGTGTGGATGTGTACCTGGTGACTGTTGCCACATTTAACACCGTTTCAGGTTATTTTCCTACTGGCATATTGTGAGAAAATGTACCTTTTCTCCACTACTATACTGAACCGAGCTGAAATATAGCTGGCGAGGGAACAGGTGGGAACGTTTTTTTTTAGATACAGTAACAGTATGGTTCTAAGGCTCCCCATAACTAACCCAATGCTGACTCACTCCCTTGTTGGCAGGGCCAGAGATTCTGCCTACATGGGCAATACAGCTATGAATGAACGGAGGGAAAAGTAGTGTGCCATCTCCGTGCTGCTTTGCCCCCGTGCTGCTGGTTTGGATGGAATGTCCATGGCTCTGTGGATTGGTCCCTCGGTGTAGCTGATATGGGCATGGTGCTGTGCTGTTGTTGGAGCGCCTGCGAGGGGAGAGTGTTGTGTGTCGGAGCTGTCTGCCTGTCGCTGTGAGACGGCCCAGCCGCAGCCCCGGCTTCCTGTCAGCCTTGTCTGTCAGATCCCAGAGCAGAGCGGGGCCGGGGTGTCCTGGCACCCTCGTCAGCGTCCACACTCCTACCCCCGTCTCTTATTACCCCCCCCCCTGTTCGCTGTATCTAAGGCCCCTTCACGCTAAGCCTACGTCTCCAGACCATACTCCTGGCCCACACAGGAAAGGTCTGCATCGGTGAAAAATAAACAAAGAGATAAGCGAGAGACCCCTCGATAAGGCAAAGCTGGGCTCAGAGAGGCAAAAGCAGAAATGCAAATATTTTGAGTGAGGAGCCCTCCCTCTCGGTGGAGAGGAGTGGAGAGAGAGGGAGAGAGCGAGAGAGAGGCTTTCTGCAGCTTCTTCACTGTGACATGTTTGTGCTGTTCTCCGAGCACATTCTGGAGATTAAGGATGAGCTGAGAGCGCGTGAGGAATTTGATTTGATGTGAAGAATGCGAAGCGGAGAGCGGACGTCTGTGTGTGGTTTTGGAGCTGTGTGTGTGTGTGTGTGTGTGTGTGGGGGGGGGTTGATAAGAACTAGACCTGTTCCCATGTTTCTCAACTTGACACTGTTGTCAGTTCAAATAACTCCCAGTTTTATAGCTCCTTGGCTGTGATACACCGACATGTAAATAAATTCAGTCCAGATTTCATGCTATTGACATGACTAATGGGAACTCTCCAGCCAGAAAAATGGAATACATTCTGGACTACAGCTGCACTTTTACAGTAAATCAAAAATGTCCAGTTTGTCCAAGGAATTTGTGGCTGTGTGTACATACAGGTTTAATTATGTGTACATGGACGGACCTCCTATGCATCTATGTATGTGTGAGTGTGTGAGTGTTACTGTCTTTGCGTTTGGCTGTAAGAGGACGTGTACAGCCATGCGGGTCTGAGGGTACTTGGATAGAGTATGTGTTTGAGTGAAGGCCTTGGCCTATGTGGGAGTGTGTTTGTTAAACTGCGAGAGTATGTGGGAGAGTGTTTGTCTGTTTATCTTGGTGAGCGAGTGAGAGAGCAGAAAAAAGAATAGATCTCCTTCTGCTTCTATCACAACGGCAATCTGCCCCCCACACACACCCAGGTAGCCAGGCCTCTGTATCTCTCTTAGACTGGAGTTTATCTGAGATGGTAGGAGAGAGAAAGAGGAGTGTGTGTGTGTGTGTGGTGGTGGTGGTGGTGGTGGTGGGGGGGCATCAACTGTCATTTGATGGGGATTTGTTTTATTATGTTACTTAGATTGGCACATGGGTGCATCAATAGACTCCTAAGGATTAATGGTTAACCCCCTGAGACGACAGTCTGGTCAAGCAGACCCGCAGTTGCCCACACATACAGTAGTGCACTGCTGGTTCAAACTGTTTATTGTCAACATCCTCAACAAGCAGAAAATGATCATTCAAAAACAAAATGTTAACTGGCAATTGACATCCTCCTCTTGAATATCTGTATTCTGTGGTCAAAGTGTAACCGTACACATCCAGACAAAAAAAAGGTTCACTGAGTAAACGCTCATACCCACACACACTACTTTTAAGCACTCACGCATGCACCAGAACGCGCAGACAGACACACACACTCACGCACGCACGCACGCACGCACGCACGCACGCACACACACACACACACACACACACACACACTGTAGTTCTGACAGAGCACTGATAGAGGGGTCAGTGAATGTCCAGTGATTTGTCAGAAAGAGGTGAGGGTGCCTTCCTAACAGGGTAGGTGTGGCTTGGGCCGGCGGACCATCAAACCCCCAGAGGCAGATGGGTAGGCGAGGCTGGGGCGTAAACCTCTAGTCAGTGATGTCATCTCTGTCTTATCACTTGTTACAGTAAGGTGTAGCACCCTGTCACCAAGAAAATAGTAAACAAACAAACATTTGACCAACTGGGGACATTTTGTTAGTCCCCACAAGGTCAAATGCTATTTCTAGGGGGTTTAGGGTTAAGGTTAGAATTACTGTTAGGGTTAGAATTAGATTTTGGGTTAGGGTTAGGAGCTAGGGTTAGGCTTTTAGGTTAAGGTTAGGGTTAGGGTAAGGGTACGGGTTAATTGTTAAGGAAAATAGGATTTTGAATGGGATGAATTGTATGTCCGAACAAGGTTAGCTGCGCAAGAATCTGTGTCTCTGTGTGTGGATGCTCTGTTGCCCTGTTATTGCAGTAGCACGCCCTATTGGCTGCTGTGTTGCTATGCCCATCTCTACTCTTACAGCCCAGTCTCTGTCACTAGACGAGTCAGCCGCTGGGCCATAAGAGGGAGACATGTCTTCATCAATCAATCCACCATTAGATCAATCAATTAATAGATAAATCAGTCCATTTTCATTTATTATAGAGCCATTTCCAGGAGACGGAGAGTGCTAGTGGTATGATGTAGTTATAAAGACTGAACTGACAGATGGAAGATGAGATGGAGGCAGAGAGCCGAGTGAGCCAAGAGACTAAAGAGCTGAAATCTCATTTTCTTGCTGGCCTTGAAAGTGGAGCATGCCCAGTGCTGGTGTTCTCTCCTCTCCCCCACTCAGAGATGGTGCTGCTGCAGTGTTTCCCAGCAGGCTCAGCACAGCACAGCCCAGCCAAGGCTCCCCCTCTCCTCCTCTCCGTCCTCTCCTTCATGAACAGCTGTGTTATGAAGTGGTGCAGTTGTCAGACTACAACCGCCCTATAGTTCTCTCTCTTTCCCTTCCTCTCTCCTTCCCTGTCCCTGTATCTCTCTCATACACATTCTCTCTCCGCTCTCCATTCTGCTGGTTTCTCCCACACTCGCTCCCTTCCTTCTCTCTAGCCGCTCTGAGTGTGGTTTCCATGGTGACAGCTGTGTGCTGCGGAAACGTCAAAGAGCCGAATTCACCCAGGAACGTTTCCTAATTAAACACTTAAATACTCTCTCCTTCTCTAGCTCGCTTGCTCTTTCTCTCTCACGCTCCTTCTCTCTTTGCTCATCTCTCTCGCTCTCTCTTTCTGTCTCTCTTGCTCTCCCACTCTCTCACTCACTCTTTACCTCTCTCCTAAAGCACACTTTTTGCTCCACTCACTAAATGGCCATGCTAGATTGGAATCCATTCACCAGTTTGCAGCATAATAAATGAAGGAGTCAATTTGGTCTGGGTTGTCTTTCCGTCTCTCTCATGTCAGCTGTTGCTCAGCAGCTCAGAATCTGAGGTGACCTTGGTGAAACTGACCTTGGGAGAAATAGCCCTTTCCTTTCCTGAGGCCTCCAGATGTCAGTCACATTGATTTGTGTTGTGTGTGTGTGTGTCTCCCCTGCAGGGCTGCTTTGCCAGCATTCTGACAGACAGCAGCTCTTCTTTTCCAACCTGGTCTCAGAGCATTTCGTATTATTCTGGATGTAAATCCGCAACAATCCATTTAGCATGATATAAATATCTGTCAATTTAAACTAGAGAGATCTGGGGGTTTGTGCTACACATTAATATGACCCCTCTGTGCAAAGGTGAGACTCTCACGACTACCAATAATCACTCTGTGTGACCCTGATTTAGCCCACTGCAGTAAACGTTTAAAGTAACCATGTGTCTTATGTAACCATACCAAACATATCATACTAATTTGAGTGTCCCGTATTTACATTTACTATGTTATGTCTAGCCTATGAGACCAGGCTACCTCTCCCCACCTCATTCAAACTCACTGTGTCAGTCACAGCTGCACAGATACAGGGACACCATCCGCATTCCCCAGACTGTCAGGGACGTAGAGATATATGGCCCTTGTCAGTCTAAGGCCTGAATTTCAAAAGGCTGATCCAGGTTGTAGAATGGTAATTACATAGTTACCTGCCTGTGTAGTTTGGTGGTTCAACAAGACCATGTCTCAGTGTGTGCTCATCTCAGCAAGTAGATAAATATAATGTTCCAAGGTGGCTAAGCAGCAGCTAAGACTGTTTTGTCTGATAACGAGACTGTTTGCTTGTCAAGCCTGTGTCTTACACTGCTTTACATGATCCTTGACATACTCCCGCTCTATCTTTTTACATTCTTCCCACCCCCCTACCTCTCTTTGCGGTGTTCTCTCCCCACTGCTGCCCTTTGCTTCCCCTCTCAAAGTCAAGTCAACAGACAAGTGTTAAAAAGCAGGGACTCGTCCCCATTCTGCACCCCCCACACACTTTGCTTGCAGAAAAGCAGACAGATGTAAACAATGTGAGGGGTGTTTTTAAACCATTACGTCTTGAAAGGTAAACCCGTGTGCTTGTGAAAGGGTACAAGGTGCTGATGAGCGGCGTGCTGTCTGTGTGACGATGTGCAGGTATAGGACAGAGGGGCTCTGAATGGAGGGGCGCTCCGCAGCTTCATCATACAAGACAGCTATCTGGTCTGATCTGAGGTCAGGCTGCAGGAGGGGCTGTGGGGCTGGATGTTGGCCCAGGATGCCGTCAGAGATGGGGTCTGTGCAGGGTTTATGAGCAGGACATCCAGGGAATCCAAGCCAGAACTTTTTGGGGTTCAAGCCAAATTATTTCTATTTACTCTTAATATCAAGACCCCCCCCACACACACACAGGACTCTTTCTCGGCCCCCACCACCAGAGCCTGATCCCAGGACTGCCCCGAGGCTTGACGGTTGAGAAACAACAGATGCTTCCTAATGGAGTAGAAAAGAGGGTCAGAGTATTCTGTGTGTGCCTGTGTTTTTTTTTTTATGTTTAGGGGGTGGATCAGTTTTAATATTGCAGATAGATTGTGGGTTCTATTAACATAATTGTCTGCATTATTTCCAATCACCCATATATATATTTCAAATATATTTTTTTCCTTCTTTATTAATGTACCCTAATCCTACCATCCCTCCCCTAATTGGGGTAAACTAATTGACAACAATATTTAGGCTTGTACTCCCAGCTTATACATACTATATACATTTTACGGACACTGTATATTTACATGAGTTATTTTTTTTACATTTGTTTTTAGGCCCAACCTTCAGCTACCCTCAGCCCTTCCCATCTTCATTTGAAAACCAGGTTCTGAACCTTTCTATTCTCATAGTTTCTACAGATTGTAAATGAAAGATGAATATTTTTACAAAAAGTATTATTATATTATTGATCAATGGACTATGTCTTTTCAAGTCACCCAGCAGTGCTGTTTGCAGAGTTAGCTTCAGGTAAATGTTACAATTCTTCAATTCTTCTGAACCTGCAACCAAAAACAACCTACATAATGGGCAGTACCAAAAACAACACATCTAATGGTTCCGTCTCTTTGCAGGTAAAATATGTATCCCACATTTGTAGTTGTATCCCACGTATACATGACAGTCTATTGGTTGCAATAATTTTGTATAATTATTTCAATTGTGAAGACTATACGTTTTGAACCCAGCGTTGTTTTGTGTATCAGTTCATAAACCGTGTGCCATGGAATTAGCACAAACGAAAATCTCTTCTCAACTATTTTTGCAACCTGTATGTTGCAGCTGTCAATTTTTGGGGTCCTGACATACTTTTTTATTTATCACAGTTTTCTTGAACCCATTTTGTTCATCAATGTAGGGCCGACAGACAAGTTCCTTACCTTCTTCCCCTTCCACTTGCCTCTTCCAATTTTGCTGTAATACCGCAATCAGTTGGTTGCAATTTTGAATAGAGCAGACATTTCCATATGCAGTGCATTCGGAAAGTATTCAGACCCTTAACGCGTTACAGCCTTATTCTAAAATTGATGGAGAAAAAAAAATCGCCCTCATCAATTTACACACAAAATGACATTTTTGCACATTTATAAAAAATAAAAAACACAAGTATTACATAAGTATTCAGACCCTTTACTAGGAGAATCGAACATTTAACTGCATCCTGTTTCCATTGATCATCCTTGAGATGTTTCTACAACATGGAGTCCACCTGTGGTAAATTCAATTGATTGGACATGATTTGGAAAGGCAAACACCTGTCTATATCAGGTCTTACAGTTGACAGTGCATGTCAGAACAAAAACCAAGCCATGAGGTCGAAGGAATTGTCCGTAGAGCTCCGAGACATGATTGTGTCGAGGCACGGATCTAGGAAAGGGTACCAAAACATTTCTCCAGCTTTGAAAGTCCCCAAAAACACAGTGGCCTCCATCATTCTTAAATGGAAAAAGACTCTTCCTAGATCTGACTGCCCGGCCAAACTGATCAATCAGGGGAGAAGGGCCTTGGTCAGGTGGTGACCAAGTATCGGATGGATCTCCAGAGTTCCTCTCTGGAGATGGGAGAACCATCTCTGCACTCCACCAATCAGGCCATTATGGTAGAGTGGCCAGACGGAAACCACTCCTCAGTAAAAGGCACATGACAGCCTGCTTGGAGTTTGCCAGAAGGCACCTAAAGACTCTCAGACTATGAGAAACAAGATTCTCTGATCTGATGAAACCAAGATTGAACTCTTTGGCCTGAATGCCAAGCGTCACGTCTGGAGGAAACCTGGCACCATCCCTATGGTGAAGCATGGTGGTGGCAGCATCATGCTGTGGGGACGTTTTTCAACGGCAGGGTCTGGGAGACTAGTCAGGATCGAGGGAAAGATGAACGGAACAGTGTACAGAAAGATCCTTGATTAAAACCTGCTCCAGGGCGCTCAGGACCTCATACTGGGGCGAAGGTTAACCTTCCAACAGGACAACGACCCCAAGCACACAGCCAAGACAACGCAGGAGTGGCTTCGGGACAAGTCTCTGAATGTCCTTGAGTGTCCCAGCCGGACTCAGAACTTGAACCCGATTGAACATCTCTGGAGAGAAAATAGCAGTGCAGCGATCTGCTGAGAAGAATGGGAGAAACTCCCCAAATACAGGTGTTCCAAGCTTGTAGCGTCATACCTAAGAAGACTCCAGGCTGTAATCGCTGCCAAAGGTGCTTCAACAAAGTACTGAGTAAAGGGTCTGAATAGTTAAGTCAATGTGATATTTCAGTTTACAATTTTTATACATTTGCACACATTTCTAAAAACCTGTTTTTGATTTGTCATTATGGGGTATTGTGTGTATATTGACGAAGGGGAAAAACATATTTAATAAACTTTAGAATTAGGCTGTAACGTAACAAAATGTGGAAAAAGTAAAGGGGTCTGAAAACTTTCCGAATGCACTGTATTTTTGTAAACTGCGTGTGTGACCTAACTCCACCAGTCGTATTTATGATATTACTAACAAATATGACATTTAAAAAAATATTTTTTTAATGTTTTAAATTACATTTGAACCATAAAATGTGTTGTAATATGTGTGTTTTCTGGTGGATTAAACTGAAATTGCTACCAGCTTTCCATAGTTTATTTCAAAAATAGCGATATTCCGGAGATTTTTTCATTTTCAAATAACCGAAAGTGAGACGTTTTAATCTGAATAAAGGGAAAAAGGCCATTTTTGAACATGGGGAGAGCCATTACTAACCTGCTGTAAAAACCCGTTTGGATTTAAGTACACATTCTGTATGACTGAAGACTTTATTGAGAGGTTCAATGCTTTAATATTTATTAATTTCAGCCCTCTGAATTCATATTCGTTATATAAATAGGCCCGTTTAATTTTGTCTGGCTTTCCATTCCAAATAAAGTGAATATCTTTTGCTTGTATACTTTTAAAAAACAAGTTCGGTGCAGGCAATTAATCAGGGTGTTTGTTACAGAAATAGACATGGATTTACCTTTCCATGGAAGCAAGATCTTATCTATTTTAGCAAATTTTCTATTAAAATGTATTTTGGTGAGATCGTTTCCTTCTTTCTGGATATGAATACCAAGTATGTCCACTTCACCATCAGACCATTATTGGTAAACTACACAGTAATGTAAAAGTAGTATTTATTTTTTTGCGATCAAATGCGTAATATGGTACACCTATCCCTGCTGCAGGGCCGGTTCCAGGCATAAGCAACATAAGAGGTCACTTAGAGCTCTAACTGGCCCCCAAACTTGGTTGTGCATCGGCAATGTTTCTCTTATGTCACTCACTGACAGTCACTCAATTAGCCATGTCAGCTAACAATCTTTAGATTAGTAAGATGACGCCGATAGACACGGCCACTCAGTTTCTGGCTCCTAAGCAACTTTGCAGTATTTTTTTTTGTGTGTGTGTGTGTGTTATTTCTCACGTTATCAGCTCAGAACATTTCTTACATCATTACATACAGCCAGAAATAACTTTCAGATTTCACGGCGGCGGTAACTCACCAGCATTTCGACCAGAAATACGACTTTCCTGAATTGGATATTTTGTTCGTACCCCACCAAGGTGATTGAACTTATCTAAGACGCCACCAGGAAAGGAGAGCTATTTGGAGTTTACTTTTTGTCTGACTCGGGAGGTATGCGTGCACACCATCTACCGCTTCCGAGTATATTACTCACTAATGTTCAGTCCCTGGACAATAAAGTAGACAAGCTCAGGGCGAGGATCTCCTTCCAGAGAAACATCAGGGACTGTAACATTCTGTTACACGGAATCATATCTCTCTCCAGATATACTGTCCCCGTCCATACACCCAACTTGGTTCTCAGTACATCGCGCAGATAGGAATAAAGAACCCTTCTGGAAGAAGAAAGGTGGAGGTATAAATGCAGCTTCAGTTTACATGATTAATGACTCATTGCGGTAACGTACAGGAACTCAAGTTATTTTGTTCACCCGACCTAGAATACCTCTCAATCAAATATCGACCGCATTACATCCCGAGAGAATTCTCTTTGGTCATCGTCACAACCGTGTATATTCCCCCTCAAGCCGATACCATGACGGCTCACAAGGAACTACACTGGGCTTTGTGCAAACTGGAAACTGAGGATGCATTTATTGTAGCTGGAGACTTGAAAAAAGGGGGAAAAAACACTACCGAAGTTCTGTCAACACATTGCCTGTAGTAGTGACACTTCAAAAACTCTTGACCATTGTTACTCACTTTGGCAAATCAGATCACGACTCCATTCTGCTCCTCCCTTCCTATAGGCAGAAACTCAAACAGGGAGTACTCGTGCTAAGGTCTATTCAATGCTGGTCTGACCAATCAGAATGTTATGGACATATTCAATCTCTCCCTATCCCAGTCTGCATGTTCACCCTTGTTCCTGTACCCAAGAAAGCAAAGGTAAATTAACTAAATGACTATTGCCCTGTATCAATAATGTATGTCATCATGAAGTAATTGGAGAGGCTAGTTAAGGATCATATCACCTTCACCTTACCTGATACCCTAGACCCACTGCAATTTGCATATAGCCCCAATATATCCACGGATGATCCAATCGCCATCGCACTGCCCTATCCCACCTGGACAAGAGGAATACCTATGTAAGAATGCTGTTCATTGACTACAGCTCAGCCTTCAACACCATGGTACCCTCCAAGGTCATCATGAAGCTTGGGGCCCTGGGTCTGAACCCCATCCTGTACAACTGGGTCCTGGACTTCCTGACTGGCTGCCACCAGGTGCTAAACGGTAGGAAACAGCACCTCCACTACACTTGTCCTCAAAACATGGGCCCAACAAGGGTACGTGCTAAGCTCCCTCCTGTACTCGCTGTTCACCTATGACTGCATGGACAGGGAGTACAGCCTCCAACTCGATCATCAACTTTTCAGACGACATAAAAGTGGTAGGCCTGATTACCAACAATGACGAGACAGCCTACAGGGAGTTGAGGGCCCTGGCAGAGTGGTGCCAGGAAAATAACCTCTCCCTCAACGTCAACAAAATATGATCGTGGACTTCAGAAGACAAGCAGAGGGAGCACGCCCCCATTCACATCGACACGGCCGAAGTGGAGAAATTTAATAGCTTAAAGTTATTCAGCATACACATCACTGACAATCTGAAATGGTCCACCCACACAGGCATAACAGCGTCTCTTCAACCTCAGGAGGCTGAAGAAATTTGGCTTGGCCCCCAAGACTCTCAATTGTGCATCTGTAAAAGTTTGTGAGAGCATCCTGTCGGGCTGGTACGGCAACTGCCCAACGCATCAACAGAGGCACACTGCCTGCCCTCCAGGACATCTACAGTGCCTGGTGTCACAGGAAGGCCAAGAAGATCATCAAGGACCTCAGCCACCCGAGCCATCATCCAGAAGGAAAGGTCAAAACAGGTGCATCAAAGCTGGGATCGAGTGACTGAAAAACAGCTTCTATCTCATGGTCATCAGACTGTTAAATAGGCATTACTACCCAGCCTCCACCCAGTACCCTGCTCTGAACTTAAGTCATGGTCACTAGCTGGCTACCACTCGGTTATTCAACCCTTCACCTTAGAGGCTGCTGTCCTATGTACACAGACATGGAACACTGGTCACTTTAATAATGTTTACATACTGTTTACTTTTTTCATATGTATATACTGTACTCTAGTCAAGGCCATCCTATTCAACTATTGCTGTAGATATACTATTATATCCTACATATTCTTCAGATAGACAATATATTCTATCCACATACTGTTCATAATGTCTATACATCCCATTACATACACTATATATACAAAGTATGTGGACACCCCTTCAAATTAGTGGATTCGGCTATTTCAGCCACCTGTTGCTGACAGGTGTATAAAATATAGAGCACGCAGCCATGCGATCTCCATAGACAGACATTGGCAACAGAATGGTCCTATTGAAGTGACTTTCAATGTGGCACCATCATAGGATGCCACCTTTCCAACAAGTCCGTTTGTCAAATTTCTGCCCTGCAAGAGCTGCTCTGGTCAACTGTAAGTGCTGTTATTGTGAAGTGGAAACGTCTAGGAGAAACAAAGGCTCAACATTTCAATTACATTACAATCTAACAGACTTCCATCCAGAGCAACCCACAGGAGCAACCAGGGTGCCCAAGGGCACGTCAACAGATCTCCCACCAAGTCAAAACGGAGACCCGAACCATGTAGTGGTAAGCCACACAGAATGTGACCGCCGAGTGCTGAAGCGTATAGTGAGTAATAATCGTCTGTCTTTGGTTGCAACACTCACTCCCCAGTTCTAAACTGCCTCTGGAAGCAACGTCAGCACAAGAACTGTTCGTCGGGAGCTTTATGAAATGGGTTTCCATGACAGAGCAGCGGCACACAGGCCTAAGATCACCAAGCGCAATGCCAAGCGTCGGCTGGAGTGGTGTAAAGCTTGCCGCCATTAGACTCTGGAGCAGTGGAAATGTGTTCTCTGGAGTGATGAATCATGCTTCACCATCTGGCAGTCTGACGGACAAATCTGAGTTTGGCAGATGCCAGGAGAACGCTACCTGCCCGAATGCATAGTGCTAACTGTAACGTTTGGTGGAGTAGGAACAATGGTCTGGGGTTGTTTTTCACAGTTCAGGCTAGGCCCCAGTGAAGAGAAATCTCAACACTACAGCATATAATGACATTATAGATGATTCTGTGCTTCCAACATTGTGGCAACAGTTTTGGGAAGGCCCTTTCCTGTTTCATCATGACAATGCCCCCGTGCACAAAGCGTGATCCATACAGAAATGGTTTGCTGAGATCGGTGTGGAAGAAGGTGACTGGCCTGCACAGAGCCCTGACCTCAACCCCATCAAACACATTTGGGATGAATTGGAAGGCCGACTGCAAGCCAGGCTTAATGGATCAAAATCTCACTTAGGTTCCCAAAAGGCTAGTGTGTGTGTGCAAGACAGATAAACTTAGCAACATATAGTATCTGTCTTTCTTTCCTTTCTACTTAGTAGATCCAGGATCAGTCAGTGACTGGGTCTCTGTCTTTGTGAGCTGGACTGACATGAACTGATTTGTCCCGCCCTGATCTGTTTCACCTGTCCTTGTGATTGTATCCACCCCCTCCAGGTGTCGCTTATTTTCTCTAGTGTATTTTTCCTGTCTCTCTGTGCCAGTTTGTCTTGTATGTTCAAGTCAACCAGCATGGTGTCCCGTGCACTTGCTTTTCTATTCTCTTTTACTAGTCCTCCCGATTTTGACCTTTGCCTGTTTTTCTGGATTCCATTCCCGCCTGCCTGACCATTCTGACTGCCCTGACCTCGAGCCTGCCTGCCATTCGGTACCTCTGGAACTCTGAACAGGTTTTTGACCTTTTGCCTGTCCACGACCAATCTCTTGCCTACTCCTTTTTGGATTGTTATTAAACATCTTGGACTGTAACCATCTGCCTCCTGTGTTTGTATCTGTGTCTGTAGAGTCTCAGATAAAGATTTAATACTGCAGGTCTCTCTATAGTAGTCTGCAGGTGTGCGCGTGTGAATGTGATCATACATCAGTGGTGGCTGGTGGGAGGAGCTATAGGAGGATGGGTTCATGGTATTGGCTGGAATGGAATCAATGGAACTGTATTAAACACATCAAACATATGGAAACCACATCTTTGACTCCGTTCCTTTTTGTGCCATTCCAGCCATTACAATGAGCCGTCCTCCTATAGCTCCTCCCACCAGCCTCCACTGTCAAACATAGCCGCGTTTTCTTGTTTGTAAACAGGATGAAGAGTAGGCGCCCTCAAAGTGAGGTTGCTACACCCACAACATCCCCAGGCTAGTACACACTCCCAGGCACATGCCCACACACATGGATAAGTGCAGCCATTTTAGGCAGGATGGACTGCTCTTATCCCTTATTTAATCTTCCATCCATTTGCTTGGTGGTGGCCCTGCCTGAAAACAAGAGTTCATGGGGAGCAGAGAGGAAAAGGTTGGGGGCCATGTGCAGAGAGCTCATCAATGTACACACATGTTATTCTTCCTCTCCTTCAATTTCACAACACAGGATTTTCATGTCATGGCAGAAACACAGTGGGGAGGAAAACAGTGACATTTTTAGTCCCGTAGCATATTTGTTTTCCTTCTATTTTTATCAAGATGGCTGAGACATGTCCTTCTCAAAGAACACACTGCACTTACAACACTGAGATTGTTTAATTAAACCCACCCCCTTGCCTGAGTCATTTTACTATCAGGTACTTCCTTCTCATGTACCTGCATTACTGTTACATTAGTATTGTTACATTATACACTGACACTCTGTGACGCACACACACAGATACACATACACACAGACACTAGTGCCAGAGAGGACAGCAGAGGCACGGTAACGAGTCTCATCTTGCTCAACAGAGGGGGAGGAAGGGGGAGGAGGGAGGGGGGGGGAGTAGGAGGGGAGAGGGGGTGAGGAGGAAGAGGGAAGGGGTTGATTCGTGACACACCGAAGCCCTTCAAGTCCTGCTTGCTCTGTCATCCCCGCTGACAGATTAGATCACCATGTAGAAACTGTAAGAGAGGAGGAGAAGAGGGAGATGTAAACAGAGGGAGCGATGTTAAGTGTGGGGTAAAGAGAGAAAGAGGGACTGGACCAAGTTGGCATTGGGCACCTGGGCTCTATTTGGTGTTTGAAGTTCCCTGAGTTGAGATTTGCGGTGAGCGGGCTGACTTGTTGGGACATGACGAACGCCCCCTGATGCCAAACCAGAAGATGAGTCATGCTGAGTTTAATTTAGGCCAGTTTCATTGGATGTTCTAGTCTGTTGGTTACAGGGTAGCCCTAACGTTTTCAATGTACAATACTTCCACAGACCAGAGTAATGTATTGATTGTAAAGGTGGTTTCCCAGCTCAAATGTACCGTAAATGTCACAGTAGCCCAGTAGGCTAAGCACCGCCGGGCTGGGCAACTACCATATAACACTCTTGATTAATGCAACAATTCACAAGCATGTGCAATATCAAGCAAATCATTACATGACAAAAAGCTCGCTTAGTAATGGGTGGTTCTCTTTCGATTATTTGTTTCGATAGCTTGCGTTCGTTAGAAGCTTGAAGAACCAATCACACGTCTATCGGAGAGAGACAGGACCAGTGGCGAATGAGGTGATCCCCTCCCCTCATTATAAGGAGCCACTCACCCACCATCTGATCATTCTCACCTATGTTCTTCACGAAAAGTACTACTCTAAGGGACAGATCGACATTTACAGAATGGATACCTGGAGGAAAATGGGGGAGGGTCATGCTTTTTTAATTTCAGTCAAGGGGATTGTTTCGTTTTTTTTTTAATCTAGTCCAGGGGAGGGTCACGTAATTTGTAATTGATGACATTACAATAGTTTTTTAAATTTGTAAGTCGCTCTGGATAAGAGCGTCTGCTAAATGACTTAAATGTAAATGTTAAAATGAGTTGCTTATCAGGCTATATATATATATATATCGGTGTGTGCCCGATGCCGCCCGTCACCTCTGATTCTCCGCTGGGCACACAATATCAATTGCACCTATAGGCTATTTAGTGTGGTGTCAATCAAATGATCTACCCGCTATAGGCTATGAAGTGTATGCTCGGAGAAGCCCAGAGCAAAGTTATATTTCTCAGATAGCTGGGATGGTGTAAATACAACTAGGCTGCATTACACACCACACTCGATATTCCAACCCTGAGCCCGGTCTGCTCTGCTTTTGACAGCTTGCTACTACTATCATAGATGTTTTATTCAAAACAATATGTTTCCATGCCCATTATGCATGTATCAGAGTTACCGATCTCACAATAAGTCAGATTTGAGTCATTTACATTGTGGTGCTGAAACTTGAAATCAATCGGAAATGAACAGCTCATGGTGCTGAAACTTGAAATCAATCGGAAATGAACAGCTCATGGTGCTGAAACTTGAAATCAATCGGAAATGAACAGCTCATGGTGCTGAAACTTGAAATCAATCGGAAATGAACAGCTCATGGTGCTGAAACTTGAAATCAATCGGAAATGAACAGCTCATGGTGCTGAAAGTAGGCACATTTGTATGTAAATCCAACAATCCGCCATGCACTCTTTCTAAATAGTCTTCCTCCAGGCCAATGAAGGTCTGTTAAGTTCAAAAGCAAGACTCCAATTGAGGGGTTATGAGAGGGTCTGCCATAGACCTACCTCTTCTTCAAGAAAATGTCAAAAAAGCACAGGCCTACCCCTTGTTAGCTTAAGATGTTGGAGATAAATATAATGGATGCCATAATATAAATCGATCTATAACAGCGCTTTGGTCCATGATGCTTTATGCTAGAAACAAGCTGTAAAATACCCAGGAAAGACGTGACTCCGATGCATATGGGATATCATTGTTTTGTTTCTTTGACATTCAAAGGCTGACTTTGCTAGGGACGTAATCTAATTATGTCACTATCAATTGATTTAAGCTATTAACTTTCTGTACATTACAAGATTTTGTCGTTGTTGTTGTTGCTTAAACGCTCACTGTCTGGGGTGGAAAAGTAGGCCTAACTTTTGAAAGTACCATGTTCAGATTCCTAATGACGCCTCAGATGTTGTTATTTGCAAACAGGGGCAGTTTCATTACCTTCTGGCCTGCAGCTCTGTGTGCTATAAAAAAAAAACTCACGTTTTGGTATGTAATAACAGGACGAAGAACAGTTTCTAAAACTGCATATCTAAGGCTCTGGTCTATCCAAGAAGTAAGGGTAAATTGGTAGACATGTTCTCTGCTATCCACTTTGTTTTAATGATTGTTTTGGATATAGAGGGTCACTAGTTGTTTTTCAAGTGTTCAGGGAGGGTTTAGATCCAAAATATTTGGCTGAATGGAGGGCCATCCATTTTCATTTCAGATATGTCCGATTTTTCTCTCTCCATGTAACCCTTATTATAAATAACCTAAGCTCTCCTCAGCACGACTTGATCTGTTTTCCTGTTCAGTTATTCACAGCCGCCGTACGCAGGTTTTTCAGCTCTCATCTGATGTGATGTGTGACTATCGAAAGGATAGTTTTCGCTTCGGGTAAGTTAGTTTTTTTCCTGTTTTTTCTTCCCTTTGTCTCCTGTGGTAGCTCGTGTCACACGGTTTGATACTGAAACTTGGCTAGCTTAGCTGCATGGCTTAGGGAACCTGGGTAGCTCACCACCGGAAAGGGTAGAATTATTAGCGCTCTCTCTCGTTAACTCAGCCCACGCCCCGCCATAACACATTGACTCGACCAACTGCCCTAGATTCACTGCTTATTGCAAAACTAACAAAGTGCTAGCTTCCTCCAGCTAACATTGTGCTTACTAGCTAGGCTATTACCCAGTGTTGTGGAGTAATGAACTACATGTAAATCATTTAGTAATTTAAGTACATTCTGCAGTAGCTTGGTTGTAGTTGAACTAGATTCATATTTAAATAAGGTTTTCAGTAGTTCATGACTTTTTGCCATGTTGCAGTCCATCTAACTACTGGAACTACACACTACTTTGTTTAGCAAAAATCGAATTAAATATGGGTGCACTAATTTCCTTTCTTTTTTGGCTTCAAACATGATACATATAATTCTCACTTGAAACCTAGCTGTTGTGTTGAATAGGCTAAAATACACATTCTGTTAACATTTGACCCCAAAGTGATCAGTTTGTGCAATTTGAAGTATATGACAGTTCAGACCGCCATACGGTTATTTTTCACTAAGTAGTTTGGATGCAGTGAGCAATTTTTTCAAAGTAACTTAAGTTCAGTGAACTATAGTTTTTAAAAGGACGCTTTAGTGTAGCTGAACTTCTTCCATTGTAAAATAATAAATGGTATCTTGGTAAACTATATTTTCAGAGTAGCTTTTCCCAACACTGGTCCTACCAAATCAAAGTAATGGGAATACTTGCACACTGAGAAAGCACATGTTTCATCGCCCTCACTAAAGCAGTTAGTTGTAGTGTGTTCGTGTGTAAACAGGAACTTGGTGAGAGGACGGTGTAACGTCATTCTTCCTCCTCTTCTGAGGAGGAGTAGCGAGAAGGATATGAGGACCAATGCGCAGCGTGGTAAGTGTCCATAACGTTTATTTTAAAGACATAAACTGAACACTAGAAAACAATAAACGTGAAACGACCGAAACCGAAACAGTACCGTGTGGCAACGGAAACAAACACCCACAACCCAAAAGTGAAACCCAGGCTACCTAAGTATGATTCTCAATCAGAGACAACGATTGACAGCTGCCTCTGATTGAGAACCATACTAAGCCAAACTCAAAACCCCAACATAGAAAAACACAGACTGCCCACCCAACTCACGCCTTGACCACACTCAAACAAAGACAAAACAAAGGAACTAAGGTCAGAACTTGACAGACGGAAACAATTAGAATCTGGGGCGGGGATTTAAAAATATATAAATATATAACTACATATTTTTTTACATTGCTTCAACAGAGGGAATAATCATCATTCATTTTGATCTATAACCGTAATAGGAAGGGAATGATAGCAAACGTAACAACTAATTTCTTTGATCAGTAATTGTAATACTGTTCCAATTGGAGTAACAGGAACTGTTATATTACTTGTTTCTGCAAAACGCGTTACTCCCAACACTGGCCACGAGGCACCAAATAAGCTAGCTCATGCCTGTCAAGACGAATTCGCAGCAGGCGCTACTAGGTTATCAGGACTTATTCCACTAATTAGGGACGTGGGAAGGGTAACAGTGGCTTGACCACGGCCTAACCTTGACTTCCTGATTTCAATGTACTATGGCCACTGAGGCAGGTACTCAAACCCCCTCACTCTTGTTGCTGGCACCCGACGATGCTGGGATGCCGGCTGCTACTGGCTCTCCCATCTACGGTGGAATTGCCAGCCTACTCTCTTGTGTAATACATTTAACGTTCACTCGTTTCGTTGGCTAAACTAACCGGTTACACCTCACCTTGCTACGGTCAAAAGAGACTCCTAGACTGAGAAAGGATGATACCCGTACGGCACTGAGAGAGTCTCCACCTACATAGACAGTTACCTGCTTAGCCCCCCATCCTGGGAGCAAGCAGTAAGAGACATTGCTTCCCTTGTAACCCCCCCTCTCCAAGCTGGGGTTCAAGATCAATCAGGGGGGGGGGGGGAGAATAAATAGGCATAATGCTGGATTCTCTCTCGCCATTCGACACTCTTAGATTAACTCATTGGGTCGTTTCGACAGTGGCTCTCCCTTTCCACAGGGGGCGCTAGAGTCACCATTTCAGTAGTACCTCTTGCCCCACTGAGGTTGAGAAAATTCCAGTACTGGGTGTCTGCCCAACGTATGTCTACACGGCATCACCACAATGGTCAGATAAAGGTATCCTCTGCATGTCTTTTGGCTCTCCGTCACTGGACGAGCCCCTCAATCTTTGTTTCTGGCACCCCTAGGGGTAGTGGCAAGAGGAAGGTGGTGATAACAGACATGCCACTCACGGGCTGGGGGCGCCGTTGACGAGGGGAATGCAATAAAAGCTGCAATGCTCACATAAAATGACCTCAAATTTCTGCCAGTGTTTCTTTCACTGAAACACTTTCTACCCTCCCGTTGGAATTGTCACGACTTGACCAGAACAGACAATACGACTGTGGTGGCTTATATCAACCACCAGGGTGGCACTTGGTCCTTGTGTTTACAGACTATCCATCAGGATTATTCAGTGGAGCAGGGCACACATACTGTCCCTACTCGCAACGCATGTCCCGGGAGTACTAAACGTAGGAGCAGACTTATTATCCAGGGAGAATCCCCTTTAAAAGGAATGGAGACTCCATCCCCAAGTGGTGAAACAGATCTGGAAGAACAGCCAAGCATCCGTAGATCTCTTTCATCACAAGAAAATACACACTACCCATGGTTCTTTGCGCTAGCTGTACTCCCCACTTTAGCCAGAGTGAGGGAAGAAGGCTCATCCCTCATCTTGGTAACCCCTCGATGACCAGGCAAGCTCCGGATAGCAGAGATCATTTTTTTCTGCTGTATGACGAGCCCTGGCATCTCCTGTGACCCAAGCGACCAGAGAGATTTTCCACCCTCACTCAGGAACCATGGCCCTCTGGGCCTGGCCCGTGAGAAGTTAAATCTGGATGTGACAGGCCTACCGCTCGGAGTCATTGAGACTGAGCACCGGGGCTCCTTCTACACATTCACTATATGGAAACAAGTGGTGTGTCTTTGAGAAGTGGTGTGACCAAAAACAGATCATTCCTTACCAATGTTCTGTATCAGAGGTTTTCTACAGGACCTTATTGACTGATGGAAGGCTTTCCCACTGTTAAAGATATGCTTCGGTTCTCTGGCGACAAAGAAAGCATTTTGAGCCTCCCGCTTTGGGCTGGATGTTTCCATGTGTAGTTCAGACATACATAATCTATGAGAAGAATTACAGTCCCCTAGCAATTCGAGTTCTAGCCAATGAGATCCAGCCGCTCGCAATTGAGTGACAGCTGGCGAGAGGCCTACCCAGCATTATCCTATGAGGTTGCAAGGAGGGCCCAAAGGCTCAATGGACACAGCAGAGGGAGAGAGAGCAAATGGCACCGTGCACATATCTGCATGTGACGTACTATGCAATGTTCACGGACCACTTTTGGCTCGTGAGTGAGATAACAGATCTACTGACTAAAAAGTATACAGAGGTACCGGAGAATCTCTTTAAGGTCCATCTAATCACCATCTTGGCCTGTAATATACTCTGTCGCGTACGTCCAGTTCCGAAGCCTACAGTCCCATATTTCACAGGTGCCTTTTGAGCCACTGGAAATCATGAAGATGAAACATCTCTCCTTTTAAACCGCTTTACTACAAAACGAGTGAATGAGCTACATGCAGTTCACCATTCGTGCCTGCACGCTGCGATACGGGAGTTGGCTCTATACTTCATGTGAGATATCGAAATGAATAATTGAAAGAGAACTTAATCCCTGTCTTTTTAATCCCCGTTCTCCTCATGAGTGAGATATCTCACTGCATACCCTTACTCGCAAAAGTGTGCGGAAGTCCGGCCTGCGCGAGAATGAACCGAGGGCGGGCGAGTGGCTCTTTTTAATGAGGGGAGGGGCTCACCTCATTCGGCACTCGACCTGTCTGTCTCTGACAGACATGTGTGAGTGGTTCTTCAAGCTTCTGAGATCAGAAAACGTTTATTTGGCAGGCTATTGGATTTAATTACATCAATATATCAGCAGTAATTTACACTCTATGAGTGCTGTGCAGTGTTGCTGGATGTGTAAGACAGACTGCATGTGTATGTGTGTGATTGTGAGAGAGAGACAGAGCTCGCTCCTCAGGTTGGTGATGACGATGCGCCGGCAGAGAGAGACGCAACCACAGACATGCTGGGGCTTGCTAGCACGGCAGGGGTAGGAGGACACAGGGAGGAGAAAGGGAGAGGCAGAAAGGGGCCAGAGAATGCGAGAGAGAGAGAGAGGAGGGAAAAGGGGAGAGGGAGACGTGTGGAGAGGAAATGGATGATTGTGTGTAAGGAGCATATGCATATGTCATGCATTGTGACGTTTCTAGTTTTCATTGTTTTCAATGCATATCCTCTTGTTAGGTTTCAGTGTTTATTACCTAAATCAGAACCACATTGTGTGAGTTTGGGGAGCATGTAGAGACCCCCTAACCAACATGCACAGGGGGCAGACCCAATGGGTGGTCAGCATGGGGAAGGGGTTAACTGGCCCCTCTCCAGGGGTGCAAGGGTCAGTCATAAAGACCAGATATGCTCCAGGCTAGAGGTATCTGGGGCTGGGGGAGGCTACAGGTGGCCTGCTATATGGGCCATCACCTCTGCGGTCTCTGTGAATCCCAAACCACCCCCATACCCCTATCAACTCGCTCCGAGGGCCCTCTGTTGTCCTTGCTCCTGACGAAACTCGTGGGTCGCTTCCTGACAGTGGCGAGAGGATCAATAAAACCATCAAGTTCGGGACACACCGGTGATTTGAATGATGCAATTCATGTTCCGCTTTTAAATAATAAAACAAGCATGACATTCAAATAAACAAATCCACATGCCATCTCATACACGTGTCAAATGACGAAATCAGACATAAACAAATGCACGTGGCATATCATTAGGCACGCCTCTGCATATTTTTTGTTGTTGTTGTTGCGCAAACTCAATAATGTGGTGCCTTATGTGATTCCACTTCGCTCTGGAGCCGACAACGTTGCTGGCATGGTCGAAGTGGCTAACGTAGGGTCTAGATTGCCCCTACGCGTGTGAACACGCAAGTGTAGGGCAGAGGGGCGAGAGTGGAAGGGGTTGATTTGGGATTGGACCTCTCAGGTCTCCGCTCCAGCATGAGGGCCTAGAAGAGGCTGTGTTTATCGGATAGTTCTAGGCAGGGAACAGTTAATTGCCTATACAGCAATGAGAAATGCCTCCCTGCTCACCCCCTAAGGTCTCTCTCACTACCCTCCCCTTTCTCTCCTTAGCGCGGTCTCCTTACTTTTCTCTCCCCCTCTTTCATTCTCTCTCTCTCTCTCTCTCTCTCTTTGCTTTGCTGTGAGTAGGTGTTTCCCTACTGTGGGTGATTGGTGCAAGTCTATATAGGAGGGGAGACGCTCTGACAAGCTTAGAGTCTAGCGTAACACGCTCCTCACAGGACTACCTGTTTTTGGCAGTGATTATTTTTTTTCCTGAGAGGATTTACACTTTCAACTGACAGCATGTCGGAGGGCAGGAAGAAGGAGAGGAAAGGGAAAAAGAGTGGGGGGAAAAGGGCACGGAAAGAGGAGAGAGAGCGCAAAGAGAAAGAGGAGATCGAATTGGATCCAACAACAGGTAAATATGACTCGATGGAGAGGACATTTGGAGGTGTGTGTGTGTGTGTGTGTGTGTGTGTGTGTGTGTGTGTGTGGTGGAATGGTGGGAGACTGCAGAGCCTGTGAAAGAATGTATCACCTTGTCTTGTCATAGCTTGCCACATGGAAGTGTTTCCTAATGTGGGCAGCATACATGCAGGGGCACATCTGTTGGTGTGGTCGAATGTGCCTTTGGCGTGCGAGCCCAAATCAAAGCCCTCAATGAGCTGGGGACCTCACTGCGCACACCACGGTAACACCACTGCAACACGCAGCTGGTTTGGGAACATCTTGACAGCGGCCGCAGCGCGTAACAATTGTTTTCTTCACATTTCACTTTCGCAAACGTGTCTCATACAGCAGCCTGAAACTATTGCTTCGTTTCGTTTCCCCATGTCCTCAAGGGAGTGGGAAAACACGGTTTCCGAAGCAAAACATTTCGCTCACACGGTGTATAGTGAGGTACAGTATTACACAGTAACCCTATTCCTCACAGTGTACAGTAAACAGGGACCAACAGAACACGCCCAGGGCCGTCCACCGTCTCTCAGCTTTAGTTCCTAGCGGCAGTGTTTCCCTTGTCAAGTGGTTCTCTCATTTCTCGCAGGAAAACCCTCATTTGAATTGCACTGCAGCTGCTGTCCTCTGAGTCACAAACGCAGCAATGTGCTCTCTCACTGGTTGCTGCTGCAAGCCGCAACACGCCCCTGCAGTTTGACACACGGTTAGCAGGTAATGCCCGCCCCAATCTCAGTCCTACTCCACTTAAACTATGTCCCACACTAAAGGAATGATTCAACATTCTCTTTAGATACCACGTTAGAGCTCTTCTCCGGTCCAAGAAGTTGGATCCGGACCTAAACAGACCAGAGGACAATCAGATCCAGAACAGAAAAGACCAGAACTTTATTTTTTAAATTTTTTAAAAGCGGGACCTGACAGAAATGGACCCGAGAACAATCAGACATGGACTCGATGACAACCAGACTTAGACCCGACCCTAACAGGTCCGGGTTTAGACCAGACCCGATTGGACAGGAGTGAAATAATGTTCAATAATGTTAATCAGCCAAGTTGCTCTTCTGGTTTACACATAGGTATTTATATGTTGGCTAGGCCTTCTATAATTCAATAAATTCACCTTATTAGCGTAAAATAAATATGCAGAGCTGTGGTCAGGGCCATTCGGGTCTATCAACTGTAGTTACATAGACCCGAGACCCGATTTCCATCAAACAGGACCTGACCTGGGTTTGAGAGACAATTTGGACCCAGACCTGTCAGGTCTTGGATATTTGGGTCCACACACAGTCTCACGTGCCAGGTTTAACCATGAATTAAATACTGGACTGGTGGGAGCATTTTTTTTTTATTATACCTCTGTATCATAGTAGGAGGTTTTCAGCCAAAGCTAAAGCGTCTGTGAATGTGTGAGTAACCCAGCCTGTGAACCCTCTCCAGGGGCTATGAAAGAGGGCCTGCGTCCCTCAGTCTGCCTTCACTAGGGTGTCTGAAATGCCAGACCCCCAGAGAGACACTCAATCAGAGACCTTTGAAATCACAGAAATATCAGGTCACACAGACAAGGCACTGTATTGTATTGTCTTTCGCTACCCCCACCCCCACCCACCCAGTCACTCACCCACCCAGGCCCGTACTTAGGTTTCTCCCTCTGGATTCCCCTGGCAGCAGTCACACCACCATGGCTGAGCGCTCACAGCCTTGTCCCCTGTAAAACTGGGCGCTGGAACTTCCATTCCTCTACTCTTTTAATGTGCTGATTATTCCATTGTTTCCTAATCTGTTTCTCAGGTCTTGGTTATTAACCAACGTCTCATAGAATACTAAATCTTCTTGACATGAAATTTGCCTGAAAGCTGTTAAACACAATTAAGAGAAGGGCCATACTTTTGTTTGTTGTTAGTTATGAGAGAAAGGGGGGGCCACAATCAGGTCCAGAATTTAGCTGACACGCCTGGTGCCCAAATTGATGACATATGTCGCGCAGCGATAGTCAAGGGGAGACGAACGGATTTGGTTCAGTCAGTCGTCCTGATGAGCCCTTCCCAGCTAGCCAGTGTGTCATTGTAGCTAGAAACTTCTGTTAGACATTTTTTTGAATTTCTTTGGCGTGTTCAGAATCATTCCGTTTCTATCAGAGTAATTGTTATATTTTACGGAAATGTAGACGTTAATGACTTAGTTGTACAAATCACTAGCCTACAATAAATGTGCTTTAGCTGTCTCTCGGGCCTGATATTGGCGACACTATCCTAGCTACTTTCCTCTCCTTGCTGCGGCAAGCGGGAGTGAAGGACACCGTGCCCTGTGTTGTGTTCCCAGCTTGCAGCGCAACCTCTCCCCATTGAGCAGTGTAGACTGTATCACGGTGACATCCAGATGGTTACTACCAATATTACACGATATTTCCCATGCAGGCTGCTATCCTACTCTAAATAAAAATGAACAAATTGGCCACGTTAGATACCGCCTGCGACATGTAATAGCCCGGTGGGATGCAACTCACGTCAGCAAAGATCCTCCCAACACCGTTGCACTGGTCATTAACACCGGCTTGTTACTTCAGCTAATTGGCATGTCACGGTGACATCCAGATGGTGACCAATACTACAAGTTACTTCTCCCTCGCCCTTCAAAAGGAACACAACTTTCTTTTCCAAGTTTTAACCAGGGCCATGCTGTTGTTGGTGCGAGCGAGCCAGCCCAGCATATAAACTAGCTAGCTGGGAAGGGCTCGTCAGGATGACTGACCATTTGTTTCCACACTCGACTCTCATTGCGCGACATACGTCATCAATTTGGGCACCAGGCATGTCCGTATGTCCTCTCCCTTACCTGCAGGCAGCTTTCCTTTAATCTGTCATCCTCACCTGGTGTTATGTGGACTCCATGACACTATCCTTTTTTTTTCAAAGACAGTAGATTTAACTAACTATGGCTGATTGACCCGTGTACTGTATAACGCCAAGATATCACTACTGATTCTCTATTCATTCCTCGTGTTATTCATTCTCTGATTTTCTTTCTGCATTGTTAGGAATGAGTAGGGGAGAACCAGGACTAAAGTAAGAGTTTTAGTTTTTTTCCTAATTACTCAAGAGATCGATAGAGCTTGAGACACCATTATTTTAGGACAAACAACTCTGTTATTAGTAAATGTCATTTAAATTATATGGTGATAGACCAGAGAACAGAACGACCGCAATCTTACTTTTGTACCTGCGTTAGGGCGGCCTTAACTTCATGTTTCTAGTTTGTAATGCTCTTTGCTTAAAATAAATGTCATTTTATTATTTTTTTCAACTTTTATTTAACTAGGCAAGTCATGTACTATCAGCCATAATTGAATGTTTCTGTCTATTTGAATAATTAGTGCTATACGTTTGAAATGTTTGAAAATGAACCATGCGTCAACATCGCAATGTTGCTCAACCACAATATTTTGCCTTACAACATTAATCCAACTAAAATGGATCACACTATATTAAACCATTTTCTCATCTCACTTTAAATGGGGACGTAGTGGGAGATGTTTTCCACCATTTTAATGACTATTCATGCTTAGCCCTACCAATCTTGATAGAATAAACGTCTTTATTCTCTTCCCAACGCCAAACTCATCCTGCTTACCACATTTCCATGGCTTGACATAACGTAATTGACTCCCAGAATCAAAAAAATATTTTTAACCACTAACCTGTCGATAAAATCTTGTGAGAATCTGATCCACCAAGTCGATTGATTAAGACATCATTTTAATGAGGTCATGTTTAATTTTGTAACATTCCGTCCTTTGTTGATATTTGCGAATGTAACAGTATAACTTTAGACCGTCCCCTCACCCATACCCGGGCGCGAACCAGGGGCCCTCTGCACACATCAACAACAGTCACCCACAAAGCATCGTTACCCATCGCTCCACAAAAGCCACGGCCCTTGCAGAGCAAGGGGAACCACTACTTCAAGGTCTCAGAGCAAGTGACGTCACCGATTGAAACGCTATTTAGCGCGTACCACCGCTAACTAAGCTAGCCGTTTCACATCCGTTACACTAACATAAAAGCAATATGAACTAGATACAGTGGCCAGTGCTTAAACATTGACTTTATTTTATTCCAGGTCATCAGTTTACATGGTCTTACTTTTGTCTCTCCTGTAACTTCTTCCAGGCTAACACCGAAGACTAGCTAGCATGATACTTTAAACCTATGCTGTCATTTAGTCACTAGATAGGATAAGAAAATGCATACGTTTGGAACCTTGAACGACTAAACACAACTTTACAACTGAAGAACACTTCCGGGTCATTTTTTATTTTATTTTTACGTCCATCGCTCAAAACCAAATTTTGCAAAACATGGTCAGACTGGGCTGTTTCTTTGCAGGGAGCTCGTCCTCCACCGTAGGAAAGTGTTGACTTTACTACGTCGTTCTGGCTTCTGTTTTATCTGAGAAAATGGCCATCTTACTTTCACCCCGTGTTACTTTCATACAGCTCTGCCCTAAGCATTTCACGGTTAGCCTGTTGTTTACAAAGCATGTGACAAGTAACATTTGATTTTATTTCTTCTGCTAATTTAAAATTGCCCTTAGGTAAACACAGTTCCTCATTTCCCAGGTCCATTATGAAACTGCTGTGGGTTTTTTTCTCTCTGTTTGATGGGTCAGTCAGCCTGTTGTTTTACTGCATAATAACAATTATTATTACTACAGCCCATTTATCTGTGTGCGTGTGGTGTTCCTGTCTTATCTCTCTGGTCACCAGTCAGACAATGTGGCTATTGACTCAGAGAGGAGCGTGGTGTTATAGTGAACCTGATGATAATCTGCAGTGCTTTGTCTGGAGGGGGTGAAAAAACATTAAAACAGCACCTCAAAGAGAGCCTGCGACTCCATTTGAAGACTCTTAGGGGAGGGAAAACGATTATGTTAAGCTTCCAAGTAGCACACTGTTTCTTCAGTTTGTGCCACCTCACTTTTCGTATCTGTTGTACTGTACTGCCTGTGACTCTACATTTCTTCTACACATGGCTGTAGTTTATCCAAGTCTTCCTGCTTCATGCTGTATGGCTTTGGGGTGTTTGACTCACTTTTTTCTTCTTCTTTTTTTCCCCCTGAAAATGTTCAGGCAGTTTTATCTGCTTTATGTTGACATGAAAGAGAACAGAAGGCCACACACGGAATGCATGTACTTTTTCAGCCATTTGAAGTCTTTCTGTCCAATGTTGGTGGATCATTTTACCCAGTTTTAATGTCACTCCTGAAGCACTATGATCAATGATCATGAGTGTGTACTTTTAACACAGCCGAGATTTACTTCAAAGTGCATTTCAAGAAGACGGATGGACAGATCAGCTATGTAGAATGAAATAAAAACGGATCATTTATGAGCGGTAGTGGAAATGTGGTCATCGTTTGTGCTGAAAGGGTAATCCTACTCATTCTCATCTTTCGACAAGGGACTTATTTTAATTAGGTAAGTTAGGGGTGTTGTAAAGATTGCCAAATAATGACATTAACATACTGCTCTCGCATTCTTAGCAAAATAAAGTATGACTCCCATGGAGGAGGTCTCAAACCCAGACCACCAGCACCGATGACTAATGCCCTAACCACTGTCCCAATAAGGGCTATCCCTAAGATGTGTGCTTATTAGGCCAGTATAGGCCCTGTCCAGACACAAACCCCCACTTCTTCCCGGGCACTTGTGTAGATCTGAAATAACTGGATAGGTGTAAGCAGTAGGGGGAATGCACTTTGGTAAAAGTACTCAAGAATGTATTTATTTATTCAGGAGTAACATTAACTCAAAATTATATGCCCCCACCAACATTAGACAACTATACAAAAAGTCCTAAAATTGCGGAAATAAGTCAATCAAATCAATGATGAGAGAATAGTCAGAACCTGACACAGACATAATGGTGTAGCAGAAAAATAAGAATGCTGTGAACCAAGACGTTGTGAGTTCAAATCCCAGAGGAGAACATAATTACAGTTGACTAATAATTACTGTATATAAATGAACATGTGCATTGTAGTCATGTGTGTCAAATATGTAAATTGAAAACACTGTTAAAAGCATTCTGTGTGTCCATAACCTTGCCAACAAAGAGCTGTGAATGGCTCAGTGGTTCACCAATCACAGCCTTGATGGGCTCTGCCACAGTAACAAGGAGTGATGTGTAATGAAACAATATTTTTTTTTTGGGGGGGGGACGTTTCTTTGGGACCATCAGGCGACGTCATGACGACAGATGCACAGGAATGTTCTTGCAACGTTCCCATGGAATGTTTCTAGAACATTAATATCTTATATTTTGAGAACATGGCAACCGTGTTTCATTTGACATTACTGAAAGGGTTTCTTGGAAACAGTCCTTGCGCATCACTGGAACATTTCTCTGAAAACGTTAGGTAATGACCTAATGAGACTCTAAAGTTATGGGGACGTTTGTTGTTAGCTGGTAGCAAGGGCAAACCTCTGTATCGGTACCGGAACATTCTGTCGTACTGACTGACTCCCAGAGCCTGGGAATATGGCTTACTAGGCTTTCCTCAGGCTATGTGCTGCTTTGAATTGGGTAGTAGAAGCGTATATATGTAAATCAAGCACAGTATTCTCCTCTAGACTGTTTTCTATACAAGTCTCGATTTTGACATTCATTTCCTCAATGCTCATCCTTTACAAAACTATTTGCTGAACCAGACCTAAGGAGAAGAGCAGGGTACAAGGAGTACACTGTTGGTAATCTTGTCGTAGGTGAAGATTCCTTACTGTTTGTCAGCTGGGGTTGTTTATTTTGTATTGTGGTTGGTTTATCTTGTTATCGGGAATCACAAGGATACATGGAGCCTACAGCAGTAAGAGGCTGGGATGCTTTCAGTCAAGGATTAGTCTGAGGACATTACATAACTAACAAAGTTGGCTGGAGATCCCCATAGCTTTCCGCCAACTCTGTCGCCATTGCAGAAAAAAAGAACCTTGAGGTTAAAACACGAGGATGAGCTCCTATCTCCCTCTGCCTCATCTGGCTGGCTGCGATAGCTCACTCTGTGTGTGTGTGTGTGTGTGTGTGTGTGTGTGTGTGTGTGTGTGTGTGTGTGTGTGAGAGAGAGTTTACCCCCTGCAGTGAGAATGATCATTAGCCCTCCTTTTTTAACCTAACAGGAAGTTGTTGACAGTTCTGAGGCTCTGTCTCCTCTAAGTGTTTTCTAACAAGGCTTGTGAGAGATGTGTACAGCTGGAGTTGGACTAAAAATAACATGTGTCCTATTGATCTATGATGCATGGTCTTTGTTCTGATTTAGACATTCCCTTGTTTGATTCCAGCAAGTGCAGATGGCACTGACAGCTCATCTTGAAATGGCTCAGATAATTTAGAGATAAAAATAATTTCAGTTCAACGTACTAAACCCTTAGCCACTCCCTGCAAAACTTGGTATGTACACAGGTGCTCCAATCAGCAATGGATTAGGAGAACTTCTGAGAATGTCAGGGTAGAATGGTGCTTACAAAATTGGGCAAATTGTATTGATGGCCCCTTGTATGGATTTGTATATAAAGTGCATACGGAAAATATTCAGACCACTTGACTTTTTCCAAATGTTACATTACAGCCTTATTCTAAAACATTTTTTTTTCTCTCACCAATCTACAGACAATACCCCACAATGACAAAAAAACGGTTAAAAAAAAAATATATTTGCAAAGTTATACAAATAAAATAAATGTCATATCACATTTACATAAGCATTCAGGCTCTTTACTCAGTACTTTGTTGAAGCGCCTTTGGCAGCGATTACAGCCTGGAGTCTTCTTGGGTATGACTCTACAAGCTTGGCGCACCTGTATTTGGGGAGTTTCTCCCAGATCCTCTCTAGCTCTGTCAGGTTGGATGCTGCACAGCTATTTTCAAGTCTCTTCAGAGATGTTAGATCGGGTTCAAGTCTGAGCTCTGGCTGGGCCACTCAAGGACATTCAGAGACTTGTCCCGAAGCCACTCCTGCATTGTCTTGGCTGTGTGCTTCGGGTCATTGTCCTGTTGGAAGGTGAACCTTCACCCCAGTCTGAGGTCCTGAGGTTTTCATCAAGGATCTCTCTGTACTTTGCTCCGTTCATCTTTCCCTCGATCCTGACTTGTCTCCCAGTCCCTGCCTCTGAAAAACGTCCCCACAGCATGATGCTTCCCCATAGGGATGGTGCCAGGTTTCCTCCAGACGTGACGCTTGGCATTCAGGCCTAAGAGTTCAATCTTGGTTTCATCTGATCATTGAATCTTGTATCTAATGGTCTGAGAGGCCTTTAGGTGCCTTTTGGCAAACTTTGAATGGGCTGTCATGTGCCTTTTACTGAGTGGTTTCCGTCTATCCACTCTACAATAAAGGCCTGACTGGTGGAGTGCTGCAGAGATTGTTTTCCTTCTGGAAGGTTCTCCCATCTCCACAGAGGAACTCTGGAGCTCTGTCAGAATGACCATCAAGTTCTTGGTCACCTACCTGAATAAGGCCCTTCTCCCCCGATTTCTAAACTGCTTCCTTTTTAAGAATGATAGAGGCCATTGTGTTCTTGGGGACCTTCAATGCTAAAGACATTTTTTTGGTACCCTTCCCCAGATCTGTGCCTCGACACAATCCTTATCTCGGCGCTCTACGGACAATTCCTTCAACCTCATGGCTTGGTTTTTTTTCTCTGACATACACTGCCAACTGTGGGACCTTATATAGACATGTGCTAAATTCAATTGATTAGACATAACATGTGGACTCCAAGTTGTAGAAACATCTCACGGACGATCAATGGAAACAGGATGCACCTGAGCTCAATTACGAGTCTCATAACAAAGGGTCTTAATACTTATGAAAATAAGGTATTTCTGTTTATATTTTGAATACATTTGCAAACATTTCTGAAAACCGGTTTTCGCTTTATTATTATGGGGGTATTGTGTGTAGATTTCAGAATAAGCCAGCAACGTAACAAAATGTGTAAAATGTCAATTAGTCTGAATACTTTCTGAATGCACTGCAACTAGTGTTCCTAAAGATAGACGCCAAAAGCATTATGGTATCTGCTTAAGGTGATATATTCCATTTTTTTCAGTGAAATCAGATTAGCGAGATGGTGGAACCTGGACCTTTTGATTAGCTGTTAGTTCACCCAGATTTATAGAGCTGTCAATGGATGTTTCATCAATGTGAATGTTGTACACGATAGAAGCATGGTAACTCCGTTATTGTCACATCATCTTGTCACGGATTTCCAATGGACAGAAAAAAGGATGAGCTACTGATGGGTTAAATTCACCAGTATAATTGCTGGTCAAGTATAGATGTTTCCTGATACTCTTTTGATTTATGTAACTGTTCCTTTAAACTAACAGCTTATTGGCCTCCTCTTACTAAAGAGACACTGTGACATTCTGGCAATTAAGGTAGTTTCGATTACGCTAAGCGTACCTGTAGACTTTCAGTCATTGCGCTGTCGCTAGTTAGAATTAGCTCGCAAAACTATTTGTAACTGCCTTCATACTGCCATCAGAGACATAGAAATTGTATCCATGGGTTCATCGGACTCTGGGTAAGTAGAAAAAAAAAACGTCTCAATTTATGGAATCTCACAGTATCCCTTTAAACACTGAAAATAATTGATTTTACAATTATAGATGGAACCCCAGAAAGTGCATCTTTGTTCAAAGTATAACACATTTGGGGTTGTTTAGGGAAGTGGTCCAGGCCAGACAGGCGTCCTTATGAGAGCAGTTCTGTCACGTTAGACTGGACTAACGAGGGGGACTACATAGGCTAACCCACAAGAACAGGTTCTACCCTGGGATCCGAAAAATGATGTTCCATCATGTTGTATTTCTACACACTATTCCTTAGGTAACCTTGCTTTCTCATTCTCTAATATCATCTACCATATTCAGAACAACTTACAAGAAGTGCATTCAGTAAGGAATTGGAAACAACCACTTGATCCAAGCATTATAAGGAAACCTGTAAAAAGGGTGACATTATGACAGCAATAATGCAAAGGTGATGCCAGAACGATCAGTATCATTTGGAGTTTGAAATACTGCTGATCAGGGCCTCCCGAGTGGCGCAGTGGTCTAAGGCAGTGGTCTAAGGCACTGCATCGCAGCGGTCTAAGGCAATGTTGCGGTTTCACTAAAGCCTGGGGTTCGATCCCAGGCTGTGTCAAAACCGACTGGTCGTCCCATATGGCGGCACATAATTGGCTCAGCGTTGTCCAGGTTAGGGGAGGCTTTGACTGGGGGGGCTCATCGTGCTCATCGTGCTCTAGCGACTCCTTGTGCATCATGTCTGGGCTGTGCAGGATGACCGCTGGCTCCGCATAGAGATCTCAGAGCCAGGCAGGGTGTAGGGTCTGACTGTCATAGGACATGTAGCCTACATAGGACAGAGCTTCCCTGTAGGATGCAGGGCCAAGCTATTCTGCTGTTCCTCCAAACTGTACTAGAGAGAATCAAGCTTGTACTGTATCTGTAGTCCTTCAGAAAGGCCTCTGCTCCTTTCTATGTACATAGTCATTCTGACAAAGGTATGGGGTTAGAGAGCATAGTCCGTACCACGAGTATAAAGTACTATCAATATCTTTGCACAATTATCAAGGCTAGTTCCAAATTCAAAGGCTGACTCACTGAACACTGAGGGGTTAGTGAACATCAAGCGTAGACTGTCTGAACGTAGACCAAATCGTTCCTTACTGGACATTACAAGTGGGCTGTCCGAGCACACTGCAGACTGAACACTAGCACTCTGGTTGTAGTGGACCATCCTTATCTGCAGTCCTTTAAAGGGAACTCGCCTTAATGCAATACACATTCCATCAAACCCCCACTACATTCTGAAGAGCTCAATATCACTTAGCAATTTCCACAGAGGGATATTGAAGAAATATTAGTCATTCTCTTCCATATAGGTTTTTAGGACAGACAGCCTGTCTTCTTTACTAGGTCGGGGAAGTGGGGCAATCCCTCCCAAATGAGGACATCCGGTGATTTATTTTGGTGCACCTACATGTTCAGTTTTAATTGAAGTACTTACCTATTATTTATAAAGTATTTTTGATTGTATTTGATACCGTAATTGTATATTTAAAAATAAAAAAATCCCAACCCTTACCACTCTCCCCTGATTCAAAATAAACTAATGGACAACAGTAATGCTACTTACAACTATTTCCGCTCGCATGTAAAATAGAATACATGTAGTAAAATGATTATGTACACGCACATATACAGTACCAGTCAAAAGTTTGGACAGACCTACTCATTCCAGGATTTTTCTTTATTTGTACAATTTTCTACATTGTAGAATACTAGTGAAGACGTCAAAACTATGAAATAACACTTAGGACAGTTCTACAGGGAGACAGGACGGACAGCTGACTGTCCTCGCAGTGGCAGACCACGTGTAACAACACCTGCACAGGATCAATACACCCGAACATCGCACCTGCGGGACAGCTACAGGATGGCAACAACAACTGCCCGAGTTACACCAGGAAAGCACAATCCCTCCATCAGTGCTCAGACTGTCCACAATACGCTGAGAGAGGCTGGACTGAGGGCTTGTAGGCCTGTTGCGTTTTTTTTCTCACAAGGGGTGATGGTCAGATTCGTGTTTATCGTCAAAGGAATGAGCGTTACACCGAGGCCTGTACTCTGGAGCGGGATCGATTTGGAGGTGGAGGGTCTGTCATGGTCTGGGGGCGGTGTGTCACAGCATCATCAGACTGAGCTTGTTGTCATTTTAGGCAATCTCAATGCTGTGCGCTACAGGGAAGACATCCTCCTCCCTTATGTGGTACCATTTCTGCAGGCTCATCCTGACATGACCCTCCAGCATGACAATGCCACCAGCCTTACTGCTCATTCTGTGCGTGATTTCCTGCAAGACAGGAATGTCAGTGTTCTACCATGGCCAGCAAAGAGCCCTGATCTCAGTCCCATTGAGCACGTCTGGGACCTGTTGGATCGGGCCATTCCCCCTATATATGCCTGGGAACTTGCAGGTGCCTTGGTGGAAGAGTGGGGTAATGTCTCACAGCAAGAACTGGAAAATCTGGTACAGTCCATGAGGAGATGCACTGCAGTACTTAATGCAGCTGGTGGCCACACCAGATACTGACTGTTAGTTTTGATTTTGACCCCTCCCCTTTTGTTCAGGGACACATTATTCAATTTCTGTTAGTCACATGTCTGTGGAACTTGTTCAGTTCATGTCTCAGTTGTTGAATCTGGTTATGTTCATACAAATATTTACACATGTAAAGTTTCCTGAAAATATACGCAGTTGACATTGGGGACTTTTTTTTTTGCTGAGCTTATAAATGTTTCATTAAAAATGACACGTAAAATTCTCCTGAAGTATTGCTTGCTGCACTTCTCTCCTGTGTATGTCTTTTTTTCTTCTCTTTCTTTCTCTTAGAAAAAGTTGATTTGTCTGTGCTTGTCTCTCTCTTTTTTTCTACCTAGAGGGCTATAGAAGTTACAGTATGCGACTGCATCGTCTTGCATTTTTGTGTGCAAATGTTTTCACTGTGGCCTGTGGGCCTCGGTTGGGGCCGTGTTCTATACTGAGTATGGACATCCCCGGAAGTATTTCCTGAGGCATTGTGCATATTATCTGTCCACTGCGCTGCACACAATTTTCTTAAATTATGCACGCCAAGATATACCAGAGATAAGGGACTGTTGATATTGCAACCGCACAACTCAAACGCTGGTTCACCAGTACGTAGCCGTGGGATGATACAGGTGCCAGATGATGTTTGCTCATGATATGCTCTTATCTATTCAGTTGTGTGGGTTCGGCGTTGGACACGCGCTCTCTGCTGTACGACAGACCGTTTAGTTTGAGTTGAGTCGGGTCTCTCTCTCTCTCCCTCTTCTCTCCCCCATGTGGTAGATATCAAATGATCTGGAGAAGTGCTTGAAATAGTTTCCTAATTCTATTTTCTATTAGTTTACAATTCTAAAATTAGGTGTAGGTGTACTAGCCCACTAGTCTAGCAAGCAACACGGTGCTGGGCGCAGCCCTGTGAGTGGTGCTTTACAATGACTGGTGCTGTAATGTATAGCTGTCTCTTTGTGCTCAGTTTTAATAGGCACAATCTTAGTTACAACACCCCTGTCGTTATCTCTCTTTCTCTCACACACACACACACACACACACACACACACACACACACACACACACACACACACACACACACACACACACACACACACACACACACACACACACACACACACACACACACACACACACACACACACACACACACACACACATTGTAATTATGCAGTACAAAGAAATGTGTGCTCTTATCACAACGTTCTATTCCTAGGAAGCGTTTGGGGAAACCTACAATTTATCCCACAGTACCATTTCTACTGATCTGCATGCCAGTTATGATATTCATATGCACGTTTTCGTGGGACAGTTTAATTTCAATATATATATATATATTTTTTTCTCAAAATCAATGTCACGTGTTTTTAATAATATAAATCGGAATGGAAAAAATGTTAAAATATAAAACTTTAGATTCCTCTAAAGGGAGAGCATCAGCCTCTGATATATGGACACACTGATTCACAGTGGGCCATTGGCGGCTAAAGAAATGAGCACGTGGAACTAAGAGATGGCTTAGGCCAATGTAGCAGTAGACCTATCATTTCCATATCAGGTTATTTCAATCGCATTCATCTCTCTACTGTGCCTGTCTGCCTCTCCTTCTAGCTGTCATGACTTGAGCTATCGCTAGTGAAGCGCAACATTGTATCAAATCATTCAAATCAACTGTGCCCGGCCCAATGACTGTATATAGGAAGGTCAGGCCCGAAGCTGTCGCTGACAAACTTGCAACATTGTCTCAACTAGCCTATTCCGGGCCCTCATAGTTTCCCACGCCAGTGAGCTCAGGACAGACACAGCTGTTTTTGCGCAAAGGGAAATGTGTTCAGGTATTTTAATGACGTTTCCACTGGATATATGGGATCCTCAGAGCATGACATTTGACTCTTTCACACCGAGGCCTAGTGATTATATTAGGGAGAGTTTTGGAGCTATTTTTCAAATACTGTGAGGAACTAATGTCAGTCGCAATGGATTTTAAAATAAATACTGACTTCATTGACTTTCTGTGCGAGGTGAAGAAAAAAATGGCAGAAAAACAAGTTAATTAAGAAGATCAGAAATCAGACATCCCCAAATGGGCACTTTCCTACATTTGTGCGCAGTGAGTCTACTTCTATGCGTGCTCAGGCACGCACTCCATCGAGGACAGAAAGCAGACACATGCTCATTGCGTGGAGCGCTCCAAGCAAAATACAATGAAAACATTTAAATGATGGTCGGAAATAAATCAGAACTTGTTTGTGTAGCAGGTTGTGAACTCTGTAAACAATGTTTTCACTCCGAGAATGGTAAATGACTGTGTAGGCCTAATTGATCCAATCATGAACAGAAATGAACGTAACTAAATGACAGGAATTAACAGTAAATGTACTACTGGTGACATGTAATGCGGAATTTATTTTAAAAAAAGAATGGATGGAGAGGTTTTTTGGGGGGTTGGGGGGGGGGTCTCGGATGGTTGAGGGGCAGCACACGGGGGAACTGTAGGGGGGGTCTTGGAGGTTTGGTGACTTGGAGATTGGAAGCTTGGGCCAGTGACCGATAGGTCGTTGGTTCGGGTCACGGTTTTGACTTGGTGGGAGATCTGTCGGGGCACGGCGCTTGACCCTGGTTGCTCCTGTGGGTTGCTCTGGATGGGAGTCTGTTAGATGACTGAATGTAATGTAAATGTTGAGCCGTTGTTGCTCCTAGACTTTTCCACTTCACAATAACAGCACTTACAGTTGACCGGGGCAGCTCCAGCAAGGCAGAAATGTGACAAACTGACTTGTTTGAAAGGTGGCATCCTATGACGGTGCCACGTTGAAAGTCACTGAGCTCTTCAGTACTGCCAATGTTTGTCAATGGAGACTGCATGGCTGGGTGCTTGATTTTATACACCTGTCAGTAACGGGTGTATAAAAGCCAAATCCACTAATTTGAAGGGGTATCCACATACTTTGGGCCATGTAGTGCATCTTGCCTATCATATGAACATCCTTTTCAGACTCAAAAAGTGTTTCCTGGAGATTGGTCTGCTGTCCAAAAGATTTCACATAGAAATGGTCTTGATATGAACATTTTAAGTTGCATGTATTTGAAAATATCTACATTGGTCAGTCTAAAATTCATTTTAAATTCTGTCATGGACATTTATGTATTACTTATTACCACGTCATTTACGGTTTCTATGCCTTTCGGTTTCCATGTAGGTCAATTCCAACTTGTCCATAATATTCGTAATCTCTCGTCATACTTGAGTCAATGTAAAGATACCTTAATAGAAAATGACTCAAGTAAAAGTGAAAGTAACTTGTGTAAAAGTGTAAGTATTTGGTTTGAAATATACTTAAGTATCAAAAGTGAATGTAATTGCTCAAGTATACATCATTTCAAATTCCTTATATTAAGCAAACCAGACGGTACGATTTTCCTAGTTTTTCTTTTCAAATTTAGGGATAGCCAAGAGCACACTCAACACATTACAAACAAGCAAACAAAAAATGACAAACAACTCATTTGTGTTTTGTGAGTCAGATCAGAGGCAGTAGGGTTGACCAGTGATGTTGTCTTGATAAGTACATGAATTGGACCATTTTCCTGTCATGCTAAGCATTCAAAATGTAAAGAGTTCTTCTGCGTGTCAGGGAAATATATTGAGTAAAAAGTACATTGTTTTCTTTAGAAATGTAGTGAAGTAAAAGTACAGATACCCCAAAACACTACTTAAGTAGTACTTTAAAGTATTTTTACTTAAGTACTTTACACACACTGCTCTTTTTCCCTGGCCACTTTGTCAGAAAATATTGAATGAGTTTCCTTTTTAACAATAAATTAGCCATGTAAAAATTGATCTTCTTTTCCTATTATCAGCCAAACCATTGGAATTATAGCTAGCTAGACTCAATTCACCAATTACCATGATGGGTTGTATTTGAGATACTTACCACAATCCTAGCCAACAATTTCAGATTCTTATCCATACCTACCAATACCACCAGAATCAATGCCTGTCAGTTATATACCTAGCTGTACAATGATGGATGCCCTGCTAAACATGCTGTAGCTACAACTGGCTCTAAGTACACCTCCAATTGTGTTCCAATTTCCCTCCTGCATAAACAGCATATTTTCACAAGAGTCAGAGATCGAGGCACTTCATGATGACTTACTGTGATAATGTGTCTGAAAGAGAAGGCGGGAGAATGAGCGAGAGGGAATGAGAAAGACCGCAACCTCACCTTGAGAAGCCCCTCCCCTTCACCCCTGTTCACCTCTCTCCTCTGTACCCTGGGGGAATCCCAGTCCTCAACGAACATGAGTGCAGCTGTCAGCTGTGACAGCAGAGCAGGCCAGAGACCATAGGGAGGGAGAAGACCGCCAACTGTACAGCCCATTCTCCCTCCCTCTACCCATCCATCCATCCATCCTCCCAGAGCTGGGCTGACCCTGTTGTCTAGCTTGGGGTAATTCCATGGTAACGGAATTACTCTTTGACTCAGATTTTTGACTTTAAAAATGCATGCCAATCAAAAACCGTTGACTTCAAAGTTTAACAAACCATACAACTCTATGCACAAGGACTACTTTGAACAATTTACACTGAACATTTTACACAAAAACACATTTACTGGAAGAACAGTGCAGATGCAAAGTTTGGCAACAGAATTACTGTAAAATCTCCTTCAGTTATTTTGCGTCCACATTTCCCCAGAACTCCAAAGTTAAATACCTGCTCCGAATTAAGATTCAAAGATGTCTACAGAAAGAATGGAGGTGTCAGCTATGACATGACACCTTGAGTTTGGGGGAAAAAAAAAAAAAAAAGATTTTGCTTATTGAACTACAGTGGGATTTACGTCCGGTAACGGAATTACATCATGGGTCCCTGATCTGTCCTATATAGAAATGCATAATTATAGAAATTAATATCATTCTCTTTGTGGTGTTGTATCCTGAATAGGTACACAAAGGTAGAAATATGCAATATTCTTCTTTTGCATATTTGGGTATTATTCTACACACGGGCTATTATTGTCTTGAGCTCCGCCCCCAAACAAGACCACATTTGTTTGGTCCGAACCACAACAAATCAGAACCATTCCATAGACGTCTTATGTTTCAGAAGTTTGGACTTTTGCCGCAGTACTGTTCTCTACTGTACTGTCTCAACTTGTGAAACACAGACCTCTATGATTGGTTAAGATTTGGTCCCGGGCCAGGGCGGAATGACCAAATTTCAACTACTTTTGAACCAAATTTCAACGACTTTTTCAAAGGATATGTAATGTCGGTATTCAGTGGGTAAGGCTGCTTGTTAGGGTAAACGGAAAGAGGGTGGGTTGTAGGTGTCAGAAAGAGCCAGGAGAGGTGACATTAACTGTAGAGAGAGAAGAGCGAGAGAGGGAGAGTGAGGGTTTGTCCAGACTGTTTTCAGAAATAAAACGGTTATGAGCATACAAACAGTATGCCAGTGGAAGGGAGGACTGCAGGTGGCCCAACTGTGGTTTGTAACTACTATGCCTAATTCCATTGCAGATTTGGTAACAGAATTACGAGTTTTAATGACTTAATAATTCATAAACAAACTTGATATCAGCAAAAACACTAACTAATTGATAGGTCTACCTTTTACTTGTACCTTCTGTGAACTTTCAATATCCTCATGAGGAAAATAAATAAGAAAATATCTTTAAAAATATGTGGGTTCGTGGTAACGGAATTTGAAGGCACAAGACAATGTTTCTAAAACTTATAGAAGGGAAAAACATTACTCCCAAAATGAATATGTGTTGATATAAAGTTGGCAGGGGTCTTTTTTATTTTTTAAAAGACATTTTCTGGTAGATGTTGTCTACGACCCCTTTCCCATCTGTTTGACCAGATATGAAAACCCTTTGCTTATTTAAAAATGTTACGATGGAAAACGCTTCAAATGTATATATGCCTTTTTGTGTTGTAAATATCAACTCATAGCTTTCATTTGACACCCTATTTGAACTGGTCCTTTTTTTTCTTCTTTTAAGATGGAAATACCGCTAGCTAACTTACCCTCCAAGCATGCACACATGCAATCGTCTCTGGTCACTAAATGACAGGCCGTGACAATGTGATCTATGGTTTAACCCTGGACATGTGTTGTGCATTCATCAGCTATCTCGGCCTCCTAGCCTTTTAAATCAACGTTGGTTACTGTTGCGCAGTGGAGAACAGAGGTCATCCCAGTGATAGAAGGTAGCAAAGAGAACAACTTATGTCTACGCTGAGATGGACATAAGATAAGAAAAATGGTCATTCTGTTCTGATAAAAAGGTAGTTAACAAACGTGTGTGTGTGACAGTTTTATACTTTATCCCCGTTGTGTATAGTAGTTCATTTAAGAACTTTGGTGGCATCTCCTCCATGAGTGCACATCGAGCTACGTCTTTGGTAATACTAATTTCTGTCAATCTATGGCCGACAAAAATGTCACAATATAGATGAGAGGTAGAGAGAAAGAAATAGATCATGGTTTAATGGTCGTAGCGGCCTTTAGTTACTGGTTCTTGCATTTCCTTTTCTGAGAGCAATTGTGAAATTCTGAGAGCCTGCTGTGAACGGTTCATCTCTGTCCTGTTATTTATTGTTGTGTTCGTTGGAGCATATCATTCCGAATAGCATTTTTTGTTGTTGGTGTTTTGGTTCTGCTGTGAATACTTGAAACTAGCTCCTCTGTGATTGAAGATGGTGTAAAATGTACCCTGTCTGACAGTGATACTGACTTTGTCTAGGCATGAGAGAGGCTGAGCTGGCAGTGGCTCTGGTGACCTCATCTGGCCATACGAGAGTGTTGGCGAACGGCTGAGCACTTGGTGACCTGACATGTTTGTCTTTGTGCCTCTTTTTCTCTCTCTCTCTCTCTCTCTCTCTCTCTCTCTCTCTCTCTCTCTCTCTCTCTCTCTCTCTCTCTCTCTCTCTCTCTCTCTCTCTCTCTCTCTCTCTCTCTCTCTCTCTCTCTCTCTCTCTCTCTCTCTCTCTCTCTCTCTCTCTCTCTCTCTCTCTCTCTCTCTCTCTCTCTCTCTCTCTCTCTCTCTCTCTCTCTCTCTCTCTCTCTCTCTCTCAACCCATTTCAATAGTGAACACCAATCAGTAGCAAAATGTATCAATTTTAACAAAATTTTCTCTGTCTCTTTTCTAGCTATTGCCCCAAAGTTAAAGCGAATGAGGAACCCACTGATGGTGGACGAGGGAAGCAGGCTCACGGTCAAATGTGAGGCTACAGGGAACCCCAGCCCTACCTACAAATGGTTCAAAGATGGCAGTGAGCTCAAGAAAAGCAGAGAGGTCAAAATAAAGTCCAGCCAGTGAGTACATCTACAATCTCTTGAAGCTCCTAACACATTTCGCATGTGGTACTATCAACAAAACAGACAAATGTCACAAGTCGCGGCGTGGCAGTGATTCCTCCTTCAGTAGTTTTCTCCTAATGCTTTTACCAGCTGACCCAAAGGATGAAATGCATTTTAGAAAGTGAAACATCAACGTAGAGACTTCAACATTATTTATGAGATGATAATGTGCTATGCCAGGGGGTTATGAGCAAATTCCTTAATTGGGGAAATAACAGAAAGTATACTTTGCGGCATAGAAGTGTTTTCAAGACTAGGGGAGGCTTTTTAAAATCAAAGTTGGTTACTGGGTTGATGAATAGGCCGGGGCCCTAGATTCCACACACCGTGTTCCATATCGCAAATCTTTACGTTCCTATAGCCTCCATTACTCCTGTGTCCATAGCTTCTCTCAGCTATGTATTTTAACAATCACTTCACTTTGAGGGTGTGTGAGTGCTTATTTCTGGTACAGGGAGCAGGTATCGTAAAACCAAGGATCCCTTTTATAACACACTTGATAGCTGTCTGATTCTACCCTGCTGAAAGTAACTGCATCTCACTGGCATCTAATCCCACTCAAATCTGGCTTGTATGGCAACGCCCCGTTCCTGTTGCTAGGCTAGGCGCCTCTAGCCCTGTTGTGTTGTCTTTCTATATCCCTGTCCCCAGCCACGGGTTATGTTTCCATGTCATTTTGGTTCCCCCGACTAAGCGGTTTGTGTTCCCCTCTGCCACAGGAAGAACTCCAGGGTCCAGATCAGCAGAGCCAAGCTGGAGGATTCTGGGAATTACACGTGTGTGGCAGAGAACCTTCTGGGGAACTCGAACTCCACCAGCACTGTTCATGTCCAAAGCAGTGAGTACTGAGCCATGGCCTAACTGTCTGTCAGAGTAGGGGGAATACTGGCATGTTGCTGAGTGGTTGGCTGGAACATAGATTAGCGTGTTGGATTTTGTCGAGATGTGGCGAGAGATGTGATTTCTGTTGTTCCTGATTTGTCGTATATAGCTGAGTTCTCACATTCTGGCAAAGCTTCAGGAGTCTATGTTCCCGCATAAGAATGTTGGTTCCCTTTTAAGTGTGACACAACAATCTCTTTGTGTGTTGTTGTTTGCGTATTCTCTTGTCTCTCTGTGTGTGTGGCCGTCTGTCTATCAGCGGTTGAATTTCCTTGAATCTCTTCTCCTAGTTGTTCCCAACAGTGGCATCGCTGTCTTCCCTGTGTTGTGCCATGACGAGTGATTGGCTGCTAAGAGGAAGGCTGTGTGTCTCTCGCACTGTATAAATACTAGCTGTCTCGCAGACAAGTCTCATTCTGTTCCAACTGAACGCCTAGTTCCGCCGTGCTCTAGGGGGGCGGCAGGACGCGAGGCAAGACATGGTCATCAGGGTGATGTGTCCACAGGTTGGGGGGAGGGGCTCACCCAGACGGCATCAATAAACGAATGGCAGTAAATATGGTGAATACGGAGGTAAACCGATCTTGCTGTGTTTGTTTAGCCAACAATGTGGCAGGAAGCTTGATACGAACAAAGGTGGCAAAAAACTTGAATGTCTATATGAATGAATGAATGAATGAATGAATGAATGAATGAATGAATGAATGAAGAAGGCCTTGTATTGAATGTGTGTGATAAGATCTAGACCTACTGCAGTGTTGTGCTCCTTGGCTTGTCTTTTGACAGGTGGAAGGAATGTTTCAAAGGAAACCTTTATCGGGTGCAACATGCTTTCTTGTTCATGTGAACAGGGGATGTAGGATTCATCGGGGTCACTGCCTCGGTTGCGTTTCATCCTAAGGTCATAAGAGAAATGGCTGTAGTGGTGTATGCCTGCCTACCTGCTGCAGTGTGTTGCTCTAGCATCATGTAGCCGCGGTATTATCTGTGTATGTGTGCCTGCTATACATATATATATATATATATATGAGAGAGAGACCCCAGCTGCTTTGCAGAGGAGACTGTTTCACACCCATTTTAGAATGCAGTCCGAGTTTGCCGGCTTTGTCCACAGAGGCAGCCAATAACATGTTGTTTCCACCGCACACAGCTAGTTAGGCGCTGGGATAGTGACACCCAATCTCATTTTCACATGGTACATGTCTTGCTGAACCCTCCCCTGCCTTGTATCACCTCACTCCAGTCCAACCACTCACACACGTCATGCACACCAGCTTTTGCAGATAATTGCCTGTGGTAATTGAGATCATTAGTAATGTTGGCTGTCACTCCGGTTTTGCTGTCCCATAGAGGTTGAACAGGGCTAGGGTAAACACAGAGGGGGACGGGAAGTGTGTGTGTGTGTTTGCACTCGCCATTGGATCCCCCCGGACGAGTGTGTGAGACCCTGAGATGTAAGGATTATGGGTAATGAAGACAAACAGCACCTAGCTCTAGAGAGCCATCATTCCTCTCTCCCAGAGGGATCCAATAGAGCACATGGCTGCCTCTGAACAGTCTGCTCTGTTGGAGAAAACCAGCCCCAACACAACACACTCTGCCCTCCCTCCTCCACCATCCAGCCCCGGACTGCTCCCCTGTGCCAGCCCATGGCTTCCCTCCCTGTCTGGGGTCTGCCGCTGGGGAGGGCCCTGAGCATGGTGGTCCGTCTGAAGTCTGTGCGTGTGCATGTGGTCCAAGGCTGTAAGGTCACAGGTCAAGGAAAGGGCAGCCTGGGGAGTAGCCTGAAATATTGTGGAGCGGCCACTTCAGTGAAGCAAACCAGCTAAATTGAGTTTCACTTTTTACAAGGGAAAAAACTGGAGAGGACTAAACATCACTAACCACTTGAGCAATCTGGATTCATGACTTAACAAGACATGAGAGATGGGGAATGGGGAATAGAGTTAGTGAGATTTACAGGCGTAATATTGTAGAGCCCTGTAGTTCTTGTGGAGCAATGTTTTATAAAGTAAAGCAGTAATAGACCTATTCCCTATTCCTTTTTATAAACTGGGTGGATCGAGCCCTGAATGCTGATTGGCTGAAGGCCATGGTATATCAGACCGCATACCACGGGTATGATAAAACCATTTTATTTTTACTGCTCTAATTACATTGGTAACCACTTTTATAATAGTAATAATACACCTCAGGGGTTTGTGGTGTATTGTCAATATCCCACGGCTAAGGGCTGTATCCAGGCACTCTGCGTTGCGTCGTATGTAAGAACAGCCCTTCGCCGTGGTATATTGCCCATATACCACACACCCTCAGACCTTATTGCTGAAATATATGCCCGAAACAATAAATGGTTTTTATTTATACTAAAACACCAGCTGTTTGATATTACCAACGTAGAAAGCCAGTATCGATAATAAACCACCATCGATTAAAAAAAACAGTACTGTGCAGCCGTCTTCATCGACCTGGCCAAGGCTTTAGACTCTGTCAATCATCATATTCTTATAGGCAGGCTCAACAACCTTGGTTTCTCTAATGACTGCCTCGCCTGGTTCACTAACGACTTCTCAGATAAAGTTCAGGGTGTCAAATCGGAGGGCCTGTTGTCCGGATCTCTGGCAGTCTCTATGGGGCTGCTACAGGGTTCAATTCTCGGGCCGACTCTTTTCTCTGTATATATCAAGGATGTCGCTCTTGCTGCAAGTGATTCTTTGATCCACCTCTACGCAGACGACACCATTCTGTATACATCTGGCCCTTCTTTGGACACTCTTAACAAACCTCCAAACGAGCTTCAATGCCATACAACACTCCTGCTCTTAAACGCTAGTAAAACTAAATGCATGCTCTTCAACCGATCGCTGCCCGCGCCCGCCCGCCTAGCATCACTACTCTGGACGGTTCTGACTTAGAATATGTGGACAACTATAAATACCTAGGTGTCTGGCTAGACTGTAAACTCTCCTTCCAGACTCATATTAAGCATCTCCAATCCAAAATTAAATCTAGAATCAGCTTCCTATTTCGAAACTAAGCCTCCTTCGCTCATGCTGCCAAACATACCCTCGTAAAACTGACTGTCCTACCGATCCTTGACTTCGGCGATGTCATTTACAAAATATCCTCCAATATTCTACTCGGCAAATTGGATGCAGTCTATCACAGTGCCATCCGTTTTGTCACCAAAGCCCCATATACTATCCACCATTACGACCTGTATGGGCTCATTGGCTGGTCCTCGCTACATATTTGTTGCCAAACCCAGTGGCTCCAGTTTATCTATAAGTCTCTGCTAGGTAAAGCTCCGCCTTATCTCAGCTCACTGGTCACCATAGCAACACCCACAGCTTACCGATAGCTGCAGCTGTACACAGCCCATCTGTAAATAGCCCATCCAACCAACTACCTACCTCATCCCCATATTATTATTTTTTCTGCTCTTTTGCACACTAGTATTTATACTTGCAAATCGTCATCTGCACATCTATCACTCCAGTGTCAATTGCTAAATTGTAATTACTTCGCCACTATGGCCTATTTATTGCCTTACCTCATTTGCACACACTGCATACATATTTTCTATTGCGACTGAACATTTGTTTATCCCACGTGTAACTCTGTTTTTTCTGTCGCACTGCTTTGCTTTATCTTGGCCAGGTCGCAGTTGTAAATGAGAACTTGTTCTCGACTGGCCTACCTGGTTAAATAAAAGGTGAAATAAACATTTGCATTTAAAAACAAATGAGGTTTTACGCTCAGGCGTAAAAGAAAGGTGGTCAGTGTGTCGGAGAATAAATGTATAGAGCTCAGAAGGTACTCGTACCATGAAAAGGAGTAACCCAAATGAGGCAGAGGTGCAAAGGGAATCTACCTACAAGTAAAACACAAAGGAGCATTGTGTTTCAGCCGGATGCCTTCGTCAGTGCTGTTACAAAGCAGCATTTTCAATGTGACCATGCAACGCCATGCTCGTGCCATTCATCCAATAGGAAGAGCCGCAGGACATGTTTCCCCAAATCTGGTGTTGGAGGGAGAAAACAAACAACAACAACTGCTGTGTTTATCTGCTACAACTACACCCTCCGGTGAACTTGCTCTTCTCGTGCATATTTAAAAATAGGGTGAAGGTGATGTACGGTGGCACTAGCTGCTCTTCTATGGAGATTTTGACCAACGTCGCTGTGTTTCACCAGTAAAAAAATATTTAAAAAATACGTTGTACCAGGACAAAGTGGCAATTATAGTTCTACTGCACAGATGGCAGAGTGGGTGGCTGGTTTTAATGATTTAGTTAGTCCATCACTATTCTGGTGTGCAGTTTAAGCAGGACTTGCTTTTTTTTCTTCTGCAGTCTGCGTCTGTGCAGTTATACAGTGGGATGTCCATATACAGTACACATTTCCCTTCTATTTAATGTCATTGACAAGGCCTTATCTGAATACTTTACTGGCCTTCAGGTGAGGTTTATGTTCATGCTTTAAACGTGTCATAGACCACTACAGGACTGGTGTATGTGACTCCTGGTACAAGACCGGTGTATGTGACTCCTGGTACAGTGACTCCTGGTACAGGACAGTGGTGGTAGACGCTGCTGGTTGCAGTGCCCCACATGGCAAGGGAAGCTCATAGAGAGGGAGAGAAGCCCCCTGTGCATCTCCTGCAGGCTGCCCTGTTGTGATGAGCATTTGCGATGTGCTCGTGCGTCCGCGGGCTAAGGATCGCTTCCCGAGGGGTCGTTCTACACAGCCCCACAGAGAGAAAGGGAGAGCATGTGAGCTGCCAGGAATGTGTTGATGGAAAACGCAGCTGGGCGGCTGATTTTTTTTAAAAGTTTTTTTTTTGTTCCAACCTCCTCAGTCATGCTGGGGTCCACACACACACACACACACACACACACACACACACACACACACACACACACACACACACACACACACACACACACACACACACACACACACACACACACACACTCTCTCTCCCCCTACCCATGTAAATGTTTTAGTCAAACACATCTTCCCCTCTCATACAAAACCATATAGATTCAGTTTTTAGGTACACCCATCTATAGAGTACCGGATTGGACCCACCTTTGCTTCCAGAACAGCCTGGATTCTTCAGTGCATTCTATAAGGTGTGGTGTTCAAACGTTGCTCAATTGTTATTAAGGGAATTAACGTTTGCCAGGAAAACATTCCCCACACCGTTACACCACGGCCACCAGCCTGTACAGTACCTTTGACCCCAGGCAGGATGGGGCCATGGACTCATCAAATCCTGACTCTGCCATCAGCATGACGCAAAGACAACTGTGATTCGTTAGACTAGGCAATGTTTTTCCACTCCTCAATTGTCCAATGCTGGTGATCGCATGCCCACTGGCGTGGCTTCTTCTTGTTTTTAGCTGATAGGAGTGGAACCTGGTGTGGTCGTCTGCTGTAATAGCGCATCCGTGACAAGGATTGACGAGTTGTGCGTTCCCGAGATGCTGTTTGCGCACAACTATTGTACTGTGCCGTTATTTGTTTGTGGCCCACCTGTTAGCTTGCACGATTCTTGCCATTCTCCTTTGACCTCTCTCATCAAAAAGCTGTTTTCAGCCACAGGACTGCCTTTGACTGGATGTTTTCTGTTTGACCCACTGACCCATTGTCGGCAAACCCTAGACACTGTTGTACATGAAAAGCCCAGGAGACCGTTAGTTTCTGAGATGCTGGAACCGGTGCGCCTGGCACCTATCATACCATGCTCAAAGTTGCTTAGGTCACTTGTTTTGCCCATTCTTACATTCAATCGAATTGTAACTGAATGCTTCAATGCTGGTCTGCCTGCTTTATATATCAAGCCACTGCCACGTGACTCACTGTCTGTAGGAGCAAACCATTTTCGTGAATGGGGTAAACTGTCCGCTGATAGTGTTTCGCCATGACTTCTCGAGCAACATCTAGTTAGTACTATTTTTTTAAAACACAGCCTACACCTGTGCTCTTACAAAACCTGTTTTCCTTTTTTTAGCCTTTTCTCTCTCTTTTCGTATTTTATCATTCTCTTTCTTTCCGTGTATTAAACGTCCTGACATGTCATTCTAATATAGGCTACAGGAAACATAGAATGTTTAAACTAGATAAACCGCCCCTTTCTCTCCCTCCTTTTTTCTGGGTTGTAAAAAACAGACACCTCACTCCCCATGACATCCCAAACGACCAGATTAACTGGGCTCAAATGACGCTCCAAATCGTTTTGGGATGTTCACTGCAACCGTGGCTGAATGTGAAGTACCTGTAAGCCAATCGATAGGCATTGATTGGTGTGGGCGAGCGGCGGTGGCCATGTCAGAGTAGAGCAGGCCCTCACTCAGGGAGATTCATGCCAAGCTCTCTGTATTTACAGTCCACTGGAGAACACCCTGACAGGGGCCCTCAATCACCACAAATGGATCCACTTCACTTAAACAGAACCTAACAAAAAGTTGACTGCTTTGTTGTTTCAATCACTGGTTTAGTGGTTTTATAGATTTGTGTGTGTGTGTGTGTGTGTGTGTGTGTGTGTGTGTGTGTGTGTGTGTGTGTGGTGACATTCCCAGAGAGTTGACCATTGAGAGGCCTATGTGCCCTCTGACCTCTTGCTACTCTGATCAGGCCCAGTGTGTCTGTTCAAGTTGTGTTGCACTATGGTGGGTAAAGGTGTCTCTGGTCACAAGGAACAGATATTTACTATTTCACTGCCGAAAATTCGGGACTGTTGCCTTTTGTAGTTTGCCTGCCACAGCTGTCCCCCTACCCCCACCTTTGTTTCCTCATGCCTCTGTCTCTTGTTGCTGGTGAAAGTATTCATCACTTCATTAAGTCTGCTGGGGCGGGGTGGATGATTCTTTCACGGGTCTTGTTTTCTATATCTGCAGAGAGAGGGAAGTCCTAATGGGAGCTACACTATGTTATGCTGCTGCTCAGTGGACACCAATGGGTTGAGTTGCAGGGCTGTGTGACCGTGGCCCCTTGAGTGTGACTGGGGCTGGTGCTGGAGCTGAGGTTAGGACAAGAGCCGGGGCTAGAGCCAAGGTTAGGAGGACTGGAGCTGGGGTTAGGACTTAAGCTGGGACTGGAGCGCGGGTTAGGGCTGGGGCTGGAGCCCAGGTTAGGGCTGGGGCTGAGGTTAGGACTGGGGCTGGAGCGCGGGTTAGGAGGGCTGGGGCCCGGGTTAGGAGGGCTCAAACCAAGCATGTGCATAACTTCTAGAAGGTTGATCAACTTTGTTGCACGCAAATAGGCTTATTGTTTGTTTGGGGGAAATGGGATGTGTTTAATGGACAGGACCTATAATAATGGCTAATAAATTAATTCAAACATAGGCCTAATGATAAAACCGATGGATTTGCCATAGCAGCATGTCATCTAATATGTTTAGTTTACTCATCAACGAGGTGGCTACCATTTATCAATCACTCGTTCAATAGCCAAGCATGCTCGAAACTTACATGGTTGAACGGTGTTTCCTCCAACACATTGGTGCGGCTGGCTCCCGGGTTAAGCTGGCGGGTGTTAAGGAGAGCGGCTAGGTGGGTCATGTTTCGGGAAGATGCATGACTCCGCCTTCGCCTCTCCCGAGCCCGTCGGGCAGTTGCAGCGATGAGACAAGATCGAAATTGGGGAGAAAATAGGGGTAAAATACACACACAAAAAAACATAGTCATGTATTGATAAACAAAATATTGAACTACAGTTCAAAAAGTGTGGACGATAGCATTTACTTTTAAATTGTTCAAAAGGACAATGAATCTTGGAGAGTGCTCAGCCAGTGTTTGGCACTAGCTAGGTGGCTTGCATTTTTAGTTTGGAAAAGTCACTGCAGTGTTCTGCCCACATCTCTACAGAAATGTGATCAAATTTGCCATTGCGCTTTCTTTTAGGAACTATCGTGGCCCAGTTAAAACCATACAACAAATGTATGGTTACCATCCTTATTCCAAGATGGCATAGCAGTTCAGACGTCTTTTGTTCTCGTCTTGTCGTGTCCCATATATATACAGTGCCTTGCAAAAGTATTCGGCCCCCTTGAACTTTGCGACCTTTTGCCACATTTCAGGCTTCAAACATAAAGATATAAAACTGTATTTTTGTGAAGAATCAACAACAAGTGGGACACAATCATGAAGTGGAACGACATTTATTGGATATTTCAAACTTTTTTAACAAATCAAAAACTGAAAAATTGGGTGTGCAAAATTATTCAGCCCCCTTAAGTTAATACTTTGTAGCGCCACCTTTTGCTGCGATTACAGCTGTAAGTCGCTTGGGGTATGTCTATCAGTTTTGCACATCGAGAGACTGAATTTTTCCCCCATTCCTCCTTGCAAAACAGCTCGAGCTCAGTGAGGTTGGATGGAGAGCATTTGTGAACAGCAGTTTTCAGTTCTTTCCACAGATTCTCGATTGGATTCAGGTCTGGACTTTGACTTGGCCATTTTAACACCTGGATATGTTTATTTTTGAACCATTCCATTGTAGATTTTGCTTTATGTTTTGGATCATTGTCTTGTTGGAAGACAAATCTCCGTTCCAGTCTCAGGTCTTTTGCAGACTCCATCAGGTTTTCTTCCAGAATGGTCCTGTATTTGGCTCCATCCATCTTCCCATCAATTTTAACCATCTTCCCTGTCCCTGCTGAAGAAAAGCAGGCCCAAACCATGTTGCTGCCACCACCATGTTTGACAGTGGGGATGGTGTATTCAGGGTGATGAGCTGTGTTCAAATCAAATTTATTTATATAGCCCTTCGTACATCAGCTGATATCTCAAAGTGCTGTACAGAAACCCAGCCTAAAACCCCAAACAGCAAACAATGCAGGTGTAAAAGCATGGTGGCTAGGAAAAACTCCCTAGAAAGGCCAAAACCTAGGAAGAAACCTAGAGAGGAACCGGGCTATGTGGGGTGGCCAGTCCTCTTCTGGCTGTGCCGGGTAGAGATTATAACAGAACATGACCAAGATGTTCAAATGTTCATAAATGACCAGCATGGTCGAATAATAATAAGGCAGAACAGTTGAAACTGGAGCAGCAGCACAGTCAGGTGGACTGGGGACAGCAAGGAGCCATCATGTCAGGTAGTCCTGGGGCACGGTCCTAGGGCTCAGGTCCTCCGAGAGAGAGAAAGAAAGAGAGAATTAGAGAGAGCATATGTGGGGTGGCCAGTCCTCTTCTGGCTGTGCCGGGTGGAGATTATAACAGAACGTGGCCAAGATGTTCAAATGTTCATAAATGACCAGCATGGTTGAATAATAGTAAGGCAGAACAGTTGAAACTGGAGCAGCAGCATGGCCAGGTGGACTGGGGACAGCAAGGAGTCATCATGTCAGGTAGTCCTGGGACATGGTCCTAGGGCCCAGGCCAGTTGAAACTGGAGCAGCAGCATGGCCAGGTGGACTGGGGACAACAAGGAGTCATCATGTCAGGTAGTCCTGGGGCATGGTCCTAGGGCTCAGGTCCTCCGAGAGAGAGAAAGAAAGAAAGAGAGAAGGAGAGAATTAGAGAACGCACACTTAGATTCACACAGGACACCGAATAGGACAGGAGAAGTACTCCAGATATAACAAACTGACCCTAGCCCCCAACACATAAACTACTGCAGCATAAATACTGGAGGCTGAGACAGGAGGGGTCAGGAGACACTGTGGCCCCATCCGAGGACACCCCGGACAGGGCGAAACAGGAAGGATATAACCCCTTTGCCAAAGCACAGCCCCCACACCACTAGAGGGGGACAAGGACCAAACCCAGACAGGCCGACCACAACAGTGAATCAACCCACCCAGGTGACGCACCCCCAGGGACGGCACGAGAGAGCCCCAGCAAGCCAGTGACTCAGCCCCGTAACAGGGTTAGAGGCAGAGAATCCCAGTGGAAAGAGGGGAACCGGCCAGGCAGAGACAGCAAGGGCGGTTCGTTGCTCCAGAGCCTTTCCGTTCACCTTCCCACTCCTGGGCCAGACTACACTCAATCATATGACCCACTGAAGAGATGAGTCTTCAGTAAAGACTTAAAGGTTGAGACCGAGTTTGCGTCTCTGACATGGGTGTTGCTTTTACGCCAAACATAACGTTTTGCATTGTTGCCAAAAAGTTCAATTTTGGTTTCATCTGACCAGAACACCTTCTTCCACATGTTTGGTGTGTCTCCCAGGTGGCTTGTGGCAAACTTTAAACAACACTTTTTATGGATATCTTTAAGAAATGGCTTTCTTCTTGCCACTCTTCCATAAAGGCCAGATTTGTGCAATATACGACTGATTGTTGTCCTATGGACAGAGTCTCCCACCTCAGCTGTAGATCTCTGCAGTTCACCCAGAGTGATCATGGGCCTCTTGGCTGCATCTCTGATCAGTCTTCTCCTTCTCCGTATGAGCTGAAAGTTTAGAGGGACGGACAGGTCTTGGTAGATTTGCAGTGGTCTGATACTCCTTCCATTTCAATATTATCGCTTGCACAGTGCTCCTTGGGATGTTTAAAGCTTGGGAAATCTTTTTGTATCCAAATCCGGCTTTAAACTTCTTCACAACAGTATCTCGGACCTGCCTGGTGTGTTCCTTGTTCTTCATGATGCTCTCTGCGCTTTTAACGGACCTTTGAGACTATCACAGTGCAGGTGCATTTATACTGAGACTTGATTATTTATTTATCATCATTAGTCATTTAGGTCAACATTGGATCATTCAGAGATCCTCACTGAACTTCTGGAGAGAGTTTGCTGCACTGAAAGTAAAGGGGCTGAATAATTTTGCACGCCCAATTTTTCAGTTTTTGATTTGTTAAAAAAGTTTGAAATATCCAATAAATATCGTTCCACTTCATGATTGTTTCCCAATTGTTGTTGATTCTTCACAAAAAAATACAGTTTTATATCTTTATGTTTGAAGCCTGAAATGTGGCAAAAGGTCGCAAAGTTCAAGGGGGCCGAATACTTTCGCAAGGCACTGTGTATATATATATATATATTTACAACTTTCTTTGCATACATTTTTATATTTTTTATTTTATTTTCCATAAACTCATCTTCAAAACACTCTCCTGCAACCCGCCTCACCAATTTATATGTTTTTTAAAATAAAGTATTATTTACCTCAAATCTGTAATCCTCCATAGAAGCTAACCAGAAGTTAATCAGAAGCTAGTTAGCTTCTTTACTGGCTAATCGTTAGTATTCAGCTGACCACGGTTTGTGGTCATCAGCTATCCTTTAGCTGAATCCTGGCTTAGGAAGACCACCAAAAATTCTGACATTTTCATCCCAAACTACAACATTTTCAGACAAGATAGAACTGCCAAAGGGGGCGGTGTTGCAATCTACTGCAAAGAGCCTGCAGAGTTCTGTCCTACTATTCAGGTCTGTACCCAAACAATTTGAACTTCTACTTTAAAAAATCCATCTCTCTAAAAACAAGTCTCTCACCGTTGCCGCCTGCTATAGACCACCCTCTGCCCCCAGCTGTGCTCTGGACACCATATGTGAACTGATTGCCCCCCATCTATCTTCAGAGCTCGTGCTGCTAGGCAACCTAAACTGGAACCTGCTTAACACCCCAGCCATCCTACAATCTAAGCTTGATGCCCTCAATCTCACACAAATGATCAATGAACCAACCAGGTACCTCCCCAAATCCTTAAACACGGGCACCCTCATAGATATCATCCTAACCAACTTGCCCTCTAAATACACCTCTGCTGTCTTCAACCAAGATCTCAGCGATCACTGCCTCATTGCCTGCATCCGTAATGGGTCAGCGGTCAAACAACCTCCACTCATCACTGTCAAACGCTCCCTGAAACACTTCAGCGAGCAGGCCTTTCTAATCGACCTGGCCGGGGTATCCTGGAAGGATATTGATCTCATCCCGTCAGTAGAGGATGCCTGGATATTTAAAAAAATGCCTTCCTAACCATCTTAAATAAACATGCCCCATTCAAGAAATTTAGAACCAGGAAGAGATATAGCCCTAGGTTCTCCCCAGACCTGACTGCCCTTAACCAACACAAAAACATCCTATGGCGTTCTGCATTAGCATCGAACAGCCCCCGTGATATGCAGCTGTTCAGGGAAGCTAGAAACCATTATACACAGGCAGTCAGAAAAGCTAAGGCTAGCTTTTTCAAGCAGAAATTTGCTTCCTGCAACACTAACTCAAAAACGTTCTGGGACACTAAAGTCCATGGAGAATAAGAACACCTCCTCCCAGCTGCCCACTGCACTGAAGATGGGAAACACTGTCACCACTGATAAATCCACCTTAATTGAGAATTTCAATAAGCATTTTTCTACGGCTGGCCATGCTTTCCACCTGGCTACTCCTACCCCGCTCAACAGCACTGCACCCCCCACAGCAACTCGCCCAATCCTTCCCCATTTCTCCTTCTCCCAAATCCGTTCAGCTGATGTTCTGAAATAGCTGCAAAATCTGGACCCCTACAAATCAGCCGGGCTAGACAATCTGGACCCTTTCTTTCTAAAATTATCTGCCGAAATTGTTGCCACCCCTATTACTAGCCTGTTCAACCTCTCTTTCGTGTCGTCTGAGATTCCCAAAGATTGGAAAGCAGCTGCAGCCATCCCCTCTTCAAAGGGGGGACACTCTTGACCTAAACTGCTACAGACCTATATCTATCCTACCATGCCTTTCTAAGGTCTTCGAAAGCCAAGTCAACAAACAGATTACCGACCATTTCGAATCTCACCATACCTTCTCTGCTATGCAATCTGGTTTCAGAGCTGGTCATGGGTGCACCTCAGCCACGCTCAAGGTCCTAAATGATATCTTAACCGCCATCGATAAGAAACATTACTGTGCAGCCGTATTCATTGATCTGGCCAAGGCTTTCGACTCTGTCAATCACCACATCCTCATCGGCAGACTCGACAGCCTTGGTTTCTCAAATGATTGCCTCGCCTGGTTCACCAACTACTTCTCTGAAGACCTCTGGCAGTCTCCATGGGGGTGCCACAGGGTTCTATTCTTGGACCGACTCTCTTCTCTGTATACATCAATGAGGTCGCTCTTGCTGCTGGTGAGTCTCTGATCCACCTCTACGCAGACGACACCATTCAGTATACTTCTGGCCCTTCGTTGGATACTGTGTTAACAACCCTCCAGGCAAGATTCAATGCCATACAACTCTCCTTCCATGGCCTCCAATTGCTCTTAAATACAAGTAAAACTTAATGCATGCTCTTCAACCGATCGCTACCTGCGCCCGCCTGTCCAACATCACTACTCTGGACGGCTCTGACTTAGAATACGTGGACAACTACAAATACTTAGGTGTCTGGTTAGACTGTAAACTCTCCTTCCAGATCCATATCAAACATCTCCAATCCAAAGTTAAATCTAGAATTGGCTTCCTGTTTCGCAACAAAGCATCCTTCACTCATGCTGCCAAACATACCCTTGTAAAACTGACCATCCTACCAATCCTCGACTTCGGCAATGTAATTTACAAAATAGCCTCCAATACCCTACTCAACAAATTGGATGCAGTCTATCACAGTGCAATCCGTTTTGTCACCAAAGCACCATATACTACCCACCATTGCGACCTATACGCTCTCGTTGGCTGGCCCTCGCTTCATACTCGTCGCCAAACCCACTGGCTCCATGTCATCTACAAGACCCTGCTAGGTAAAGTCCCCCCTTATCTCAGCTCGCTGGTCACCAAAGCATCACCCACCTGTAGCACGCGCTCCAGCAGGTATATCTCTCTGGTCACCCCCAAAACCAATTCTTTCTTTGGCCGCCTCTCCTTCTAGTTCTCTGCTGCCAATGACTGGAAGGAACTACAAAAATCTCAAACTGGAAACACTTATCTCCCTCACTAGCTTTAAGCACCAACTGTCAGAGCAGCTCACAGATTACTGCACCTGTACATAGCCCACCTATAATTTAGCCCAAACAACTACCTCTTTCCCTACTATATTTATTTAATTAATTTTTTTATTTTGCTCCTTTGCACCCCATTATTTTTATTTCTACTTTGCACATTCTTCCACTGCAAATCTACCATTCCAGGCCTTTTTTGCCTTTACCTCCTTTATCTCACCTCATTTGCTCACATCGTATATAGACTTGTTTATACTGTATTATTGACTGTATATTTGTTTTACTCCATGTGTAACTCTGTATCGTTGTATGTGTCGAACTGCTTTACTTGATCTTGGCCAGGTCGCAATTGTAAATGAGAACTTGTTCTCAACTTGCCTACCTGGTTAAATAAAGGTGACATAAAAAAATAAAAAATAAAAGGAGATGGCGGGTGTTTTTCTTACCATAAAAGGTGATGGATGGCGCTTTTGTTATCATAAAACGTGATGGAGGGCGCTTTTGCTACCATAAAAGGTGATGGGGGGCGCTTTTCTTACCATAAAAGGTGATGATGGGCGTTTTCCATCCGGGGTTGTAGCTCTTTCAAGACCGCACAAATGTAATATGTCTCTGATTTATCAATGAAAACGTATATATGTTGCAAATCCTATAATCTCCACGAACGCCAGAATTTAGTACGATAACTGAGGCCCCTGGTTTTTGGTCTGCTGGGATCTGGTTGGGGCTGGAGTAGGAGCTGGAGTTGTTACGGTGCTCCTGGGCTGGGTCAGGTTGCTTTGGCCTCTCTGTGCTCAGTGACTCCCTCCACTGTTAGTTTGTCCTCTGGCCACGGAGTGGACCAGCACCATCTGCTACCACGCAGCAGTGCTCTGATGTCCAATTTCATGGCCGCCAGAGTGCGTGGGCTGTGCGTGTATTTGGGAGGAACGGAGGGATGAGGCATGGGCGAGGTGTGATCCAGAGTGGACATGCTTCCTTGCGCAGGAAGCACAAAGGGGATACTTTCTCATGGGAACTCCAGTGGATCTAACAAAGAGATGGGGGTATTTTGAATCTGGTTCAGGGTTGCAAAGCCTGCTGCTCTACTACCACTGTTACCAGGGCAAGCTGCTGTGGGAAGGGACAGTGCATTGAACAGGCAATGGGATGGATTTCTGTGTGTATCCAATCCCTGTGCTGCTGTCTGTTGGGGCTGAGGGTGGCACCAGGTTGGGTTGCCCTGCGTTGCGTGGTAATCCCCGGCTAGGCACCCGGCTGGGCTCCAGGGCCGGAAGGTTCATCCTCTTGCTTCTTCCCACCCTCCTCCTTCTCATCCTGGGCCTGGGTGCCTGTCTCCTGCTGCCACACCGGGTGCTAACTCAGGGTTCCACATCCACATGCTCCAAAACCCCCGGTGGCCTGGATCTGAGGAGGGTGAGGAATAGGAGAGTTATCCATTGTCATACACTACAGCTACACCAAACAGAGCAGGGACGGCAGGAGGGACCGCAAATGGGGCCCCTGGGTCCTCCTGAAAGTAGGACACTCTGGGGACCATCCCTCTCCACTGCAGGCCTTTTGCTCCAGCCAACACCTGGCCTGACTATACTCATTCTGCTGCACACCCAACCTGCCCTGACAGTGCCAGCACCCAGCCCCTCCTCCTCCTCAGTATGTTCACTTTGCTTGTTTACATGACTGGCTGTTGTGCAATCGCATGCTGTGGCGCTCTTTGATTTCCTCTTAATGCAGAGATGACTGTGGCAGGCAAGACCAGGCATATCAGCTATGCCGTTGAGAAAGGGCAATAAGAGGCAAGAATATAAATGAAAACATGATGAGAGGTGAGATTAGGATAAAGTTCAGAACGGACTCCATTTTGTATATTTCAAGCACTCCGTCTCTCTCTATCCAGCTGGATGGCCCTTGAAATAATGATGGTCACTTTCCTCTTGAAACAGGCTTTTAGTGAATTATCATTAGTAATGTTCTGTTTATGTGTCTCTCAAATTCTTGGTAGAGATAATGTTCTGTTCTGGCCCTTTGCCGAAACAATGATCGAGTACCCCTCAGGCTGTTGATGGTGGAGCAGTCTCATTGAACTCGGCTCAACTTGTGAAATGTACGAAGACCCACACGATAGATTACGAGCCTTGTTTATATGTGGGAGGTGGGGGGCTGGTTCGCGCGCTATTTTGTGTTTGCAGAGTTTGCGTACGGGATTTTTGATCTGTCAGTGCTGCTGTTTGTTGGAGCGTTATGGTCTTGCTGAGCTTCGCAGCTCCGATATTCCAACAAAAGTACCAGCAGTTAAACCCCCTTTTTTTTTTAACCGCTGCCTTTGAGACAAAGAAGATGCAGCTCATCTCCTGTCCCTCAACCTTACCCACGTACCCAAACACGTCAGACGAGCACCAAACTGGCAACCAGTCATATTATCATTGAGATGCACCACAGGGCACCCCGGTTTCACAAGAGAACCATTGCTACCAAAATGATCTTGTGAACTACTCTACTTAAAAAAAAAAAAAAGTTTTATCAGCAGCTACCATATTATGTATTCGTTTATCTTCCCGTAATAAATGTACCCATGCACAGTGAGGACTGAAATGGAGAGACTCTGGGGAAAGAAAACAGGGATGTTACACATAATGGAAACCACACCGATGCAGGAAGAATGCATGCAGTATAAATTGACCCCTAGCAAAGTGATAAGAGACCCCAGTCCCAGCTGTAACAAGAGACGTGTCTGAAATTCCCAGCCAGGACTGAGGAGGGGGTTTATGTAGGGCTTTCTACTCTGCTGCTGGTATATAGACTTGACTAGCTGTAAAATATGTCTGGGTTTTTGGAGATACATTTGTCAGTTGATGCTTGGGGCTTGCACTTTTGGACCTTTTTCTCTTACCAACCATGTTCTTTCCCACGACCTGGACTTGGTTCATTCCAGTTAAGATGCAGGCTATGATGACTACTGGTGACTTCTATAATCTGACCTGGGTCCCACCTAAACTAGACATCTCAAGTCTCTCCTAGTGTTTTAAGGATTTTGGTTGTCTCGCTATGCTGCGTTCAGAGGTAGAAACATGTTTGTCCTTAGCTGCTTATTCCGTCTTTAATAGCTTCCCAAAACATAACTGAATTACTTCATGCTTTTCACGGAAAAGAGTAATGACCAGAGCCTTATGGAATCTGCTGCTGAGAATATTTAATTACAGTTATTGTCTGCATCTTAGTATTGATTCTTGCTTTACAGCAGTATTTGCATTTGGGAATCATTTCCATACAGTATTTTTTTATTTTATTTTTATTTTTTACACAAGACAATTTCTGGGTTGGTAAAATTTACATTCCTCCACTGACTGTGTGGCCCTAGTGATGAGGACCCTGTTGATGTACTTGAATATACTGTAATTACTCCCAATGGTTGAGTGTTGAGAGGTGCAGAACAGGGCTAGCCTCCGGGAAGAGAGAAGAAGAGAAGAACAAAACGCAGCGGAACAGGGACCTCTCCTTTCATTTTTACGGCCTTTCTTTAGAACCCTATGGAGAGCGCGGAAAGACAGACGTGTTTATGAAGGTTTCCAGATGGCCCCTCTTGCACCCCCAGTCTTTTTTGTCTTCTTCAGTTCTCTGGCCATGAAGGATTCATCAAACTCCGTGGTGAAGCCTGTTGGCCAAACCACTGGGCTTGAGCTAACACTGTGGAAAATCCAGTCGGCACACGACTGGGGAAGAAGAAACCTGAGGTTAATAGACCAGGTAAACTGACCTATAACCCTACGGGAATGAGAGCACATCATCGAACCCAGTCTTAGACGGGGGAACTGACCTTTACTTGGAGTTGGAGGATCAGGACCAGGATGTTCCTCTGCTGAAGAGAGAACTAATGTGGTCATGGGGTTGACTTACTCAGCCACATGGCTACGAAACATGAGAAACCAGGCACATGAGAATAGAGTTGCTCCCTGACTTGGTAAACCGCCACATGCTCTACGGGCTCCAAGGCCAGTGGACACCATTCTGACCCAGCCATGGTTCTGTGAGACAGGAGATACTGACCCAACAATATGGGCATGCTGTACAGAGAGGGAACGCTCCCTATTTCTATCTCTTAGACCCCTCAAACTCAACTCTGGACCTGGAAGCCAGTTCCACTGCATGTGTTCATTGTTCCCCTCTAATCAGGGACTGATTTAGACCTGGGACATCGGGTGGGTGATTCCCCTCTAATCAGGGACTGATTTAGACCTGGGACATCCGGTGCGTTTAATTAATGATCAGGTAGAAACAGAAAACAGCGGGCTCCGGACCTTGTAGGGTAAGAGTCGAATACGCCTGCACTAGACGCTGTGATCAGGATGAAGCGTCTCATTTGTCACCCATTTATAGCAGCCCCATTCCTGGACTGCCTCCTGGGGATAAATGCACATAAAAGCACTGTCAGTGTCTTCTGCTAAAAAGACGACAGCACGCAAGAGGCAAAGAGAGAGAGTGGAGAATATCTTACAATCCAAACTTTCTTAGGTAATGAGAATTGTCCCCCCCCATTTCCTTGTGTTTTGTTGGAAAATAGTGTGGTCCACTTTCTCCCTGTCTTGATCATCAGTTGGCATTGAAGAGAATGCTACTTTATTTAGATGTGTGAGAAGCAGTTGGTTTTCTCTGTGCACTGAGCTGTCTGAGCTCAACATTCCCTCAGACAGGCCGCTGTGAATACCATGCTTCCTCAGCAGGTATTCACAGTACAGTCGACAAGCTCGGGAAAACGTGTCAGAATTCTGGTTGTATGGATAGTGGGTTGGTACAATATTCAACCCTGCACCAGTCAGGACTGGCAGGTTGTCTGTAGCGGGCAGAACAGGAACAGACCTGGCCTCAGCCTCACCATACTGTTACTGAGCTATAACCATCAGACGTTTCAGAGACCTAAAGGCACCTTGACATTTTTTTTTAAATAACACCCAGATTTAGTATTGATTCCGGTTCCTTTTCCCTGAAGGTACTGAATGGTTGTATTGAATAGCTGAATTGCAAGATCAAATGGATTTAAAATCCCCAAAATGATGATATTGTCAGACATGTTGATATACTCTATAAACAATACAGTGCCTTCAGAAAGTATTCACACCCCTTGACTTTTTCCACATTTTGTTGTTTTACAGCCTGAATTTTAAAATATATTCCATTTTGATTTTTTTTTGGGGGTCACTGGCCTACACACCCTATAATGTTAAAGTGGAATTATGTTTTTTTTATTAATAACAAATGAAAAGCTGAAATGTCTTGAGTCAATAAGTATTCAACCCCTTTGTTATGGAAAGCATAAATAAGTTCAGGAGTAAAAATGTGCTTAACAAGTCACATAATAAGTTGCATGGACTCACTCTGTGTGCAATAATAGTGTTAAATATGATTGATGGACTACTATCTCTGTACCCCACACATGGGGGCGGCAGCGTAGCCTATTGGTTAGAGCGTTGGACTAGTAATCGGAAGGTTGCGAGTTCAAACCCCGAGCTGACAAGGTACAAATCTGTCGTTCTGCCCCTGAACAGGCAGTTAACCCACTGTTCCCAGGCCGTCATTGAAAATAAGAATGTGTTCTTAACTGACTTGCCTGGTTAAATAAAGGTAAAATAAAAAAATAAAATACAAGTATCTGTAAGGTCCCTCAATAGAGTAGTCAATTTCAAACACATTTTCAACCACAAAGACCTGGTAGGTTTTCCAATGCTTCACAAGGAAGGGCACCTATTGGTAGATGGGTACACAACAAATAACCGACATTGAATATCCCTTTGAGCATGAATGGCGTATCAATCCACCCAGTCACTACAAAGATGCATAACTCAGTTGCCGTACAGGAAAGAAACCGCTTAGAGATTTCACCATGGGGCCAATAGTGGCTTTAAAACACTTTGTTTTCTCCTATCACAGCTATTAAACTCTGAGGATGGATCAGCAACATTGTAGTCGCTCCACAATACTAACCTAAATGACAAAGTGAAAAGGACGCCTGTACAGAATAAAACATATTCAAAAAACATGCATCCTGTTTGCAACAAAGCACTAAAGTAAAACTGCAAATTAAAAATTGCAAATAAATTAACTTCATGCCCTGAATATAAAGCGTTATGTTTGAGGCAAACACAACACATCACTTAGCACCACTCTTCATATTTTCAAGTTATGGGTATGCTTGTCATTGGCAAGGACTAGGGAGATTTGTAGGATAAAAATAAACGGAATTGAGCTCAGCACAGGCAAAATCGTTCAAAAACCTTGTTCAGTCTGCTTTCCACCAGACACTGGGAGATGCATTTCAAGCAGGACAACAACCTAAAACACAAGGATAAATCTCAACTGGAGTTGCTTACCAAGACGACATTGAATATTCCTGAGTGGCCAAGTTAAATTTAAAACATTTTTTTTTTACCCGCTTTTTCTCCCCAATTTCGTGGTATCCAATTGTTAGTAGCTACTATCTTGTCTCATCGCTACAACTCCCGTACGGGCTCGGGAGAGACGAAGGTCGAAAGTCATGCGTCCTCCGATACACAACCCAACCATGCCGTACTGCTTCTTAACACAGCTCGCATCCAACCCGGAAGCCAGCCGCACCAATGTGTCGGAGGAAACACCGTGCACCAGGCAACCTTGGTTAGCGCCCACTGCGCCCGGCCCGCCACAGGAGTCGCTGGTGCGCGATGAGACAAGGACATCCCTACCGGCCAAACCCTCCCTAACCCGGACGACGCTAGGCCAATTGTGCGTCGCCCCACGGACCTCCCGGTCGCGGCCGGTTACGACAGAGCCTGGGCGCGAACCCAGAGTCTCTGGTGGCGCCACCCGGGAGGCCCCCCAAGTTCCAGTTTGGACTTAAATCTACTTGTTATAGATTTTCAAGACCTGAAAAGGTCTACTTTTTTTTTCTCCATGCTTTTGCGAAATGAGCTTTCCTCCTTCACTGATTATCAAAGGCACTTAAATCGCCTACAATCCAATAACCCAACATTGCGACTAATAAAACATCCAATTGGTGTTTAGTCGTCTATAGAAGGGTTCGTAATGAAGAATGGAGCGCTCCTGGATGACGTTAACGGTATTAACGTGAGGAAGTATTACTCAACTGTCTACATTGATCATCACAGGTAGGCAAGGACATATTTGGTGTTCTACACTAATTCAGTCAGACGCTGAATGTATTCCACAGACACAGTACGGTGCAAAATGCACACGCTGTCTGACTCATTATAGTCACTTCCCGCGAACAGCACAGTTTGTGTCACCATACAAAACAGTTAGTTATTTGTCCGAATAAACGTTTTCTCGTAAATCACAATTACACATTTCAGATCCTCTCTCAGAAGAGTCTAAGGTGTAATTCAGCCATCTTTATGTCAATATCAATTCATTTCTGGAAAACAGTTGAAGTACCTTACTGTGATTGATTGTTTTCAATTAAAATGGTAAAATGATAAAAAGCTTCTTAGCTAAATGCAATTTCTCAATTTTGCTAGGACTGTCTGGGAGTACTCTGAGAGAGGCTCCTAATTGGAGGGATGTGTAACCTGACAACTATCAGAAAGGAAACTTTTTGTTATTGTTATTTTTAAACTCTAAAAAAAAAACACGTAGCCAAACATAGCGGACATTTCTGTCAGTCTTTTCCAACAGCTCTTACACTAAACGGGCATTAACACCATTTTCACAATCTCACAGTATTCTTCCAAACTCATAGTGTGGAAATGCATGTATAAAAAACAGGACAAATGAAGCTTTTGACTGCACTGGGCCTTTTAAGTCGACAAGTAAATAAGAGAATAGTTTGATAAAACAGACGAGGGAGCGTGTGAGAGAGTGATTTAAAAAAAATAAACAAAGCTGTCTTTTATTAAGAGACAAGTGCTTTCGCCCACTTGCGACAATTAAGTTTAATATGCAGTGGTTAACCTACGTCATTAGTTCCCCTCACAGATAAACAAGTATTAGAGCCTGGGTACTGTAAACTCACTCCTTCCTGGCACGGACACCTTCGCTCCTCTGACAGACAGCACTATACACGCTCTGCTACAGCTGGACCTGGGCCAACGGGCGCCTCTCCATGTATGAATTGAGCGAGCTGTGAGAACACTATTATTAGCAAAGTGTACAGTGCTTTTGTTCTAGGATGTTTTCTTCCGATTCCCTGCCATGTCATGCAATGGATAGTGAGTGAGTTAACTAGAGAGTTGAGGGGCCAGGGGGGCTACAGGTACAATTTGTCCTTCGCAGAATCTGTTACTGTATGATTTGCTGCAACAGGTTTCTGCAATGCATTGTGCACTTTCTGAGAACGTATTTGCAAAGCTTTGTGCGCTTTCGGAGAAAAAGCATTCCTGTTGAGTTGGCAGATTTCCCCCCCCCCCATTTATTGAAAACAGTTCCTGCAAATATGTGTCTTTTTGCTTTAGAATAGGTTACATGTGCTATCCAACAGAACATGTGCAACGTATTCAGGGCTAAGTTCAAATGGATGTTTAGTTGACCACAGATGTGCAACGGCCTTGTTCATCACACGCTGATCACACCAATCACAGGTCAGGTTGGCAGCAATGTCTTTCTCTCCGTCTCCTTCTTTCTCATCCTCTACCTATGTATCCCTCTATGTATGCCAATAGTGATCATTGAAATCAATAGCTGGAATGAATGAGGTCAACGTGTGGACAACACCGTGACGACATGTGATGCAGCAGTGTGTGTGTGTGTGTGTGTGTGTGTGTGTGTGTGTGTGTGTGTGTGTGTGTTCGTTCGTGCATGCATGCATGCGTGTCTGGTGCGTGTGTTGTGTAATATTGTTTTCACCATGGCCACCACAGCACCAACTGAATTTACTACGTATCAAGTTACTGCAAGCAGGAATTTAATTTGGGTAGGTCTTTTGATAAGTGAATTGAGTTAGTATTGCAAGTATACCAATGTACTGTTTTACAAAACCCGTTACTAGCCTACGGATATTGTTGCACTCGCTTTGTACAGGGGTTGGATGCACATATGCCCAGGAGACAGCAATTTACCAGGTTAAAGGGCTTACCGAGCTTAAACCTCTTGGTCGGCTAGTCCAAGTGGATTATTACTTGTTCAGATGGTGATGAAACATAAATATGTACAAAAAAGGAAACATGACAAAAGGCATGGCCAAACTAAAAACTCAAAAACAAACTAAACAAAACCAGCAGCCTCATGACTTGCCAGCTGGGACGCTGACTGACGATCACCTGATGTGCTTATCAACCAGGCTCGGCACCCGGACAAGGTTGCTGCTGCCCCCTGGGGGAATGGAGTGTGGACGTGTTACCTCGATGGTGTGTTTGTCTATGTCTGAACACTAACCGTGACCCCCCATATCATAACAATACTGTATGTACAGAAGTAGGCTACACATTCACAAGTATGTATTTGTCAATCAACCTCCAATTTTGGCAAACACAAACATGTTGTCACACCCCAGCAAGGTGCGGGGTTGAAATCTATTCAGTGTACAGAGGCTACATCCCAACGTTTGACAGAGGAGTCCTCCCTCTTCTCCCTCTTCTCCTTGCCCAGTCCTGCCACTCCTCAGGCCTCATCCCAAAACCTCTTAGCACTATTTACATAACAGTGGAGGATTAGTCGGCATGACATTTAGGCCATTTCATTCCAGAGATCTGAATCAAGGGATAAACAGGGACTCCTACGCTCTTCAGGGGGGAAATATTTATCTTTGCACAGAGAGCGTCTTGAGTCCGTGTCAACACTACTGAGAGACACAATGTAATTCTTGGAAGGAAAGATGGCACCGTTTTATGTGGAGGATGAGTGATTGAATGAGAAGTGAGTGTTTTATGTCTTGGTATTGTGTATAAAATCACAAAAGAGCAACTGGTTGACCACGCCATCTGGAGTGGAAAGTTCCTGCACCTGTCTCTATGTGCCGCCTTCATTGCATACAGTACAAGTATATACAGTACCAGTCAAAAGTTTGGACACACTTACTCATTCAAGGGTTTTTCTTTATTTGATTTTTTTTACTATCTTCTACATTGTAGAATAATAGTGAAGACATCAAAACTATGAAATAACCCATAGAATCGTGCAGTAACCAAAACAAGTGTTAAACAAATACATGTATTTTATATTTGAGATTCTTCAAAGTAGCCACCCTTTGCCTTGAGGAACACTCTTGGCATTCTCTCAACCAGGTTCATCAGGAATCACCTGGAATGCATTTCGATTCAAACAGGTGTGCCTTGTTAAAAGTACATTTGTGGGATTTCTTTCCTTCCTAATGTGTTTGAGCCAATCAATTGTGTTGTGACAAGGTAGGGATGGTATACAGAAGATAGGACAATTTGGTAAAAGACCAAGTCCATATTATGGCAAGAACAGCTCAAATAAGCAAAGAGAAAAAACAGTCCATCATTAATTTAAGACATGAAGGTCAGTCAATCTGGAAAATGTCAAGAACTTTGAAAGTTTCTTCAAGTGCAGTTGTAAAAACTATCAAGCGCTATGATGAAACTGGCTCTCATGAGGACCACCACAGGAAAGGAAGACCTGCTGCAGAGGACATGTTCATTAGAGTTAACTACACTTCAGATTACAGCCCAAATAAATTCTTCACAGAGTTCAAGTAACAGACACATCTCGACATCAACTGTTCAGAGGAGACTGCGTGAATCAGGCCTTCATGGTCGAATTTCTGAAAAGAAACCACTACTAAAGGACACCAATAAGAAGAAGAGACTTGCTTGGGCCAAGAAACACAATGGACATTAAACTGGTGGAAATCTGTGAATCAAAATTTGAGATTTTTGGTTCCAACCACTGTGTTTTTGTGATACTCTGTGTATGTGAACATATGATCTCTGCATCTGTGGTTCCCACAGTGAAGCATGGAGGAGGATGTGTGACTGTGTGGGAGTGCTTTGCTGGTGACACTGTGATTTATTTATAATTCATTGCACACTTAACCGGCATGGCTACAACCGCATTCTGCAGCAATATGCCATCCCATCTGGTTTGCTCTTAGTGGGACTATCATTTGTTTGTCAACAGGACAATGACCCAAAACAGACCTCCAGGCTGTGTAAGGGCTATTTGACCAAGAAGGAGAGTGATGGAGTGCTGCATCAGATGACCTGGCCTCCACAATCACCCAACCTCAACCCAATTGAGATGGTTTGGGATGAGTTGGGCCCCAGAGTGAAGAGAAAGCAGCCAACAAGTGCTCAGCATATGTGGGAAATCTTTCAAGACTGTTGGAAAAGCATTCCTCATGAAGCTGGTTGAGAGAATGACAAGAGTGTGCAAAGCTGTCATGAAGGCAAAGGGTGGCTATTTTGAAGAATCAAAAATTGTATTTATTTGATTTAACACCTTTTTTATTTTTTTAATTTTTTTTTTACCTCATGATTCCATGTGTGTTATTTCATAGTTTATGTCTTCAATATTATTCTACAATGTAGAAAATAGTCCAAATACAGAAAAACCCTTGGAAAAAACCTTTGCCTGCTCGTGTATATTGTAGCATGTTCCGCACTGTGTTTCTACTCTTCTACCTAAGTCCCCCGAATGGAGCCGTCTTAGTTTCAAGTATTATTTAGATGACAGAATGTACATTGTACTCTACTCCAGTAACAGAGCTCTAACTGCCTATAGTACTCTTATGTCTGTGTTGCTAACATGTCGCTCTTTCTTCCTCGACAGTAACCACCACACTATCGCCAGGCTCGGGCCACGCCAGAAGATGCAACGACACCGAGAAGGATTACTGCGTGAACGGCGGCGACTGCTACTTTATACATGGTATCAATCAGCTCTCCTGCAAGTGAGTCCTCGCCGCTATTTCTGAACTCGTCCCATGGCAACATTTTGAATTCTACTTGGACAGTTGTCTTTTTGTTTTTCCAGTCGCTGTCTCCTTGTGCTCTTGTAATGACAGATCGATTGCAGGATCAAGACTCCGGTCATGTCAAGTGATTTTCTAACCCTCTCTTAGCAGAGGCCTTTTTTCTATCCCCTTCGTATGGTTGTAATCTCCCTTTATACCCCCCCTCCCCTCCCCTCCCATCCACCTTCCAGCCCCCTCTCTCTTACAGGAGGCCCGGCATAGCTGAGGATTACAGGAAGGCATTGCCAGTATGTGCAGATGTCTATTGTAAGGGTTTGTGTCTCTTTCATGTATACTTTGGTTGCTGATAAGGAGGCTAGATTGTGGTCTGCTCGTCGTTCTCAGCCCACGTTTGGCGTGCAGGAGCCTCGCACATGAAAAGGCCTTTTTTATAAATGTCATGATTCACTGGTAGTGTAAGGAACAAATATTTACGCCAGTCGGAGGCCTCTAGCGAGCTAAATAGGATCGTTGCTTACATCCAAAGACCTTTTGAAAAGAGGGCCAGATGTACAACACTGGTTTTAAATCAAGTGCGCTAAGGACTTTTTTTGTTTTTGGAAGATAAATGTTTTTCTGTTGATTGTGGAAGTGGCCACGGGGAACTGATTGACCTTTTTCTCGGGGTCAGATTCTGATTTGCGTGTGTACCGGATGGGCTAGCTATATGCTAGTGTGAGCATGTTGATTTGCCTTGGACATGTGTAGGTGTGCAGCAGCTGTGGTAAAACAGCATATGCAAGAGTGTACACGGAGTACATGCCTTTTGTACACTGGGTGTCGTCTTTGCGGCCGTCTCAGGACAGGTGAATGTTTACGGCACGGTCATCCTGCGTAGCAACAGTTTGCGTCAATATCACAGCTTGTGCCAGGGGAAGAGTGTGTGTGGGTGGGGGGGGGGGGCTGTTGTGTTCTTCATCTCTATAATTACGCTATCACATCCTATTATAGTGAGCGTTGGTCCATTTATGTAAATATCATATATGCTTCCACGTTGGGTCTACGGTGGAGAATGGCACGGAGGTCCACTGGCCAGCCACTGTGTGTGTGTGTTCAGCTGGCCCCAGGAACACTGTTCGGCAAGCAGTGCTGCGTGGCTGCAACAGCCATTCAATAAGCTGTGTACAAATTGGAGGGAGCAATAATTCAATTGCTGCAGCTAACTGACTCCCGGTCGAGGCACGGGTCCAGAAAAGTTGAATAATGCAGGGGAGGCCTGCGGGGAATTGTTGCCCCCAAAGCCATCTCATTCAATATAGGCCAGGCTTCAGCGGGTATTTACTCACCATCTGAACAAGTCCAGCCGACAGCTGGCCCTGTTTTTATGCCCTTCACTTTGAAGTATAAAGTTCTTTAGCGGGAAGAAAAAGTTTAACGAATGACCCTGAGGGTAATTATTTCCCTGACATGTAGCGCCGGGTTTCATAATACACAATATCGGCCACATCAGCAATGTCTGCTCGATAAGGATTCCTGCAAGTCGGGGACAACCACAGACATGAACAGTGAATGGCATGAATCAGGATAGTGCAGAGCTCTCAACAGAGCTTGTGTACTCTATAGGTTGGAGGTACTGTACGTAACGGATGTGAAACGGCTAGCTTAGTTAGCGGTGCGCGCTAAATAGCGTTTCAATCGGTTACGTCACTTGCTCTGAGACCTTGAAGTAGTAGTTCCCCTTGCTCTGCAAGGGCCGCGGCTTTTGTGGAGCGATGGGTAACGATGCTTCGTGGGTGACTGTTGTCGATGTGTGCAGAAGGTCCCTGGTTCGCGCCCGGGTATGGGCGAGGGGACGGACGTAAAGTTATTCTGTTACATGTACATGGAAGACTGACCAGGCCATTATTCTTCATGAAGGATACGGGACTCGCTAAGGAGAACACTCTTCAGATAGCTGACTGCTAACTGCCTTTGGGTTCAATACTGTGTCTTTTAGTCTAAGGGGTTTGTTTTGCCTAAATGCTAGTCAGCTATGTGTATGGGCTTGCTTGGTTTATGTTGACAGAATATATGTAATCATGTTTAAACACTCAAACCTATATTGATTTGTCACAATATGTGCTCTATCAGTGTGTTCTTTTATGAGGACAGATTTTAACATTTGTTGATTTTACCGTGACAGAGCATTGTTCCGAGCCATTTCTCCAGAAGCCTTTGTTGTGTGTTCCCCAGGTTAACATATCACTCAGCATGGGTAATTTGGCATGGAACAGCATAATACTCCTGGGAGGCATTTTATAAATCTCCTAAATCATGAGGAATTGCCTCTATTGGATTGGCGGCTCCGTTGGTGGAGAGAGAGTGTGAAATGCTGGCGCTGCTCAATGAACTGCACATCCTGATTTGATGAGGGAGGCAGAGGAGACAAACGGAGAAGAATAGAATGATCGCGAGAGGGGCCGCTGCAGCGTTTTGATTAAGTGGACAGGTGTCCCCAGAAGAATGGTTGTGGTGAGTTGAGAGCAAACTCAACAGGTCTTTCCAACATGAGACGTGACACTGTAACTCTGTGAGTCAACTGTCTTGACCCAATTAAATGCACTCCCCGAACCAGGCGGGTAGGAATGGGAAGGAATGGCATGGCCGGTGGAGCCTCCTGCTTTAAAAAGAAACGTTTGTCTTAGTAAAGTTCAAAATATGTAACAGACTGATTGCTCTTCTACACGTGACCCAAGATGGAGGGCTCTTTTGCAACCCCATGTGGAGAAGGAAGGTCAAGAGGGTAGAAAGAGAGAAAGCAAGGGGGATGGTGTGATTAGTGGGGGTTGTTTTCGTCCCTGTGGATTGACACCCCCCCCCCCCACCACCACCTCCCCATGGGGCACTTGAGCTCACATGTACATTGTAAACTTGACATTTTTTTTGGTTTGTTTCCACCATTGTTTTTCACTGCCATATACATGTATGTTTATTGTATGTATGTGTGTGTGTGTGTGTGTGTATATATGTATGTGTGTGTGTGTGTATATATGTATGTGTGTGTGTGTGTGCATTTATAGTGATTATTATTTTATTTTGCTACAGCAAATAGTGTCTTATAAGCCCAGGTGAGCTGGGCAACCTGAAAAGCCATGACCCTATAATAAAATCTATCAAATCATGTAGGCCCACCCCTCTGGCACCCTCCATCAGGGCAACATTGTTTCCATGACCTCTGACCTGTCAGTTAAAGCCTGTCTGAAGAGAGACTGGGATGCTTCTGTCTTTTGAACAGTGTACCCTCCTACTCACTGCCTAGCCATGTTTTAATCTGGCTGTTTTATAAAGTGCCATCCAATGCAGAGGCACAGTTTTGTTATTGAAGTGATGGTTAACTCCAGAATCCGGATGTTTTCAGCGCTTCAAGAGTTGCCTAATGTTGAGATTGAGTCCATGTGCCACGGGGTCTGTTATTCGAATCAGCTATATGCCTCGATCCCAATTTTTCCTTTTTGCGATGCGTCCAAGTTCCTGATTATTAACCAACAGATGCCGTTGGGTACTACTGCTGCAGTCTGTTTGCATAAGAGCTGGCGTGGGGTGGAAATGTTGCCTTCGTGAGTGGAAATGTTCCCGCAAGTGTTCATGTGTTTGAACTCACGGCACTGTTGATTGTTAAAAGGTACAGCTAAAACTAGGATTGTAGAGAGAACCGTTGGGGAAAAGACGCCCTCCTGGTCAACCGTCTTCTGTTCAGCAAGAGACATTCCACCCTTGTCGAGCGACAGTGATTGCTAACCCAATTAATTTACTAAGCAAGTAAACCAAAAACCTAGCAATGTTTTTGTAATGTCTAGCACACTGAAGCAGTCGGATGCAGGTAGAAGAACGTTTCTGCCCCACCATAATATTGCATATTGTAATATAACCTCTTCACCAGTAACGTGTATACAGTTCACTGCTGAGTTCACTGCTGAGTTCACTGCTGTGTTTTCCATATTACGTTGTACCTCTCCTCCTCCCTCCCCCAGATGTCCGGATGGATACTTCGGCCCGCGGTGCTTGCAGACTGAGCCGTTACGATTGCGCATGCCCAATCCTTACAGAAGTATGTTCACATGACACCCACAGCTGAGAACAGAGCCACGGTTGTCACGGGGTTACCTCTATAGTCCCCTCCCTTCCTTCCTTCCCTCCTCCTCCTCCTCCCTCTCAGGTCAACCAAAGCTGTGGGTGGTGTGCGGCACAGTGGTGTCACCAGTGGGATCACTCTGCTTCTACTGTCCCTGGTGTTGCTGCGGTTCTAACTCTGTGTTTTTCTGCTTCTCTCTTTCTTTGTCTCTCTCTCTCTCTCTCTCTCTCTCTCTCTCTATCGTTCTCCCTTCATCTCCTCCCCGTCTCTTGTGCATATCCTCTCCTCTCGACACCCCCCCACCCCCACCCCCAC